>NC_029791.2:36518747-36519927 GCF_000816755.2 Arachis ipaensis
AGTACTTTGCATTAATCTTTGAGGAACAGCAGAGCTTCACACCTTAATCTATGGAGTGTAGAAACTCTACCGTTTGAAAATACATAAGTGAAAGGTCCAGGCATGGCCGAATGGCCAGCCCCTCTGATCTAAGAACCAGGCGTCCAAATATAATTCCAAAGATTCAAAGATGTTCCAAGATGACTAATACAATAGTAAAAAGTCCTATTTATAATAAACTAGCTACTAGGGTTTACAAAAGTAAGTAATTGATGCATAACCGAAATAAGATGAATTGAATAGAAAACAGTAGTACTTTGCATTAATCTTTGAGGAACAGCAGAGCTTCACACCTTAATCTATGGAGTGTAGAAACTCTACCGTTTGAAAATACATAAGTGAAAGGTCCAGGCATGGCCGAATGGCCAGCCCCTCTGATCTAAGAACCAGGCGTCCAAATATAATTCCAAAGATTCAAAGATGTTCCAAGATGACTAATACAATAGTAAAAAGTCCTATTTATAATAAACTAGCTGCTAGGGTTTACAAAAGTAAGTAATTGATGCATAAATCCGCTTCCGGGGCCCACTTGGTGTGTGCTTGGGCTGAGCTTTAACTTTCCACGTGCAGAGGCCATTTGTGGAGTTGAACGCCAGGTTTTGATCCATTTCTGGCGTTCAACTCTGGTTTTTGATCCATTTCTGGCGCTGAACTCCATAATTGGGCAGATAGCTGGTGTTGAACGCCAGTTTACGTCATCTATCCTCGAGCAAAGTATAAACTATTATATAATTCTGGAAAGCCCTGGATGTCTACTTTCCAACGCAATTGGAAGCGCACCATTTTGAGTTCTGTAGCTCCAGAAAATCTACTTTGAGTGCAGGGAGGTCAGAATCCAACAACATCAGCAGTCCTTCTTCAACCTCTTCAACCTCTGTCTGCTCAAGTCCCTCAATTTCAGCTAGAAAATACCTGAAATCACAGAAAAACACACAAACTCATAGTAAAGTCCAGAAATGTGAATTTAACATAAAAACTAATGAAAACATCCCTAAAAGTAACTAGATCCTACTAAAAACATACTAAAAACAATGCCAAAAAGCGTATAAATTATCCGCTCATCACAACACCAAACTTAAATTATTGCTTGTCCCCAAGCAACTGAAAATCAAATAGGATAAAAAGAAGAGAATATACTATA
>NC_029791.2:36520777-36524061 GCF_000816755.2 Arachis ipaensis
TCCTTTAGGCCCTCCTATCCACTGATTCTCAAAGCCTTGGGATCCTTTTTATTTGCCCTTGCCTTTTGGTTTTAAGGGTTATTGGCTTTTTGCTCTTGCCTCTTGGTTTTAAGAGCTTTTGGCTTTTTCTGCTTGCTTTTTCTTTTTCTTTCTAATTTTTTTTGCCTATATTTTTTTTTCTGCAAGCTTTGTTCTTTGCTGCTTTTTCTTGCTTCAAGAATCATTTTTATGATTTTTTAGATTATCAAATAACATGTCTCCTAGTCATCATTCTTTCAAGAGCCAACATATTTAACATTCTTAAACAACAACTTCAAAAGACATATGCACTGTTCAAGCATACATTCAGAAAACAAGAAGCATTGTCACCACATCAATATAATTAAGCTAAGTTCAAGGATAAATTTGAAACTCATGTACTTCTTGTTCTTTTGAATTAAAATATTTTTTTAAGAGAGGTGATGGATTCATAGGACAATTATAACTTTAAGACAAAGTTACTAACGATCATGTAATGAGGACACAAACATAGATAAGCACATAACATAGAAAATGAAAAACAGAAGAAATAAGAACAAGGAATGAATCCACCTTAGTGATGGTGGCGTTTCCTTTTTGAGGAACAAATGATGTCCTTGAGCTCTTCTATGACTCTTCCTTGTCTTTGTTGCTCCTCCATTGCTTTTAGATCTTCTCTGATTTCATAAAGGATGATGGAGTGCTCTTGATGTTCCACCCTTAATTGTCCCATGTTGGAACTTAATTCTTCTGGGAGGTGTTGATTTGCTCCCAATAGTTTTGTGGAGGAAAATGCATTTGAGGCATTTCCAGGATCTCATGGTGATGAGCTTATTGCGCCTCTTGAGCACCATGAATGGGCTCTCTTGCTTGCTCCATCTTTTTCTTAGTGATGGGCTTCTCTTCCTTAATAGGAATGTCTCCTTCTATGAAAGCTCCAGCTGAGTAACATAGATGGCAAATAAGATGAGGAAAAGCTAGCCTTGCCATGGGGGATGACTTTTCGGCTATTTTGTAGAGTTCATTAGAGATGACTTCATGAACTTCTATTTCCTCTCCAATCATGATGCAATGAATCATGATGGCCCGATCCACAGTAACTTCAGATCGGCATGAATTCCAACCATCCTCTAGCTACAGGCTTCAGGTCCAGTCTTCTTAGTTGAACCGGTTTGCCTTTTGAGTCAATCTTCCATTGAGCTCCTTCCACACATATGTCCATAAGGACTTGGTCCAACCTTTGATCAAAGTTGACCCTTCTTGTGTAGGGGCGTGCGTTCTCTTCCATGTTTGGCAAGTTGAACGCCAACCTTACATTCTCCGGACTAAAATCTAAGTATTTTCCCTGAACCATTGTAACATAGTTCTTTGGATCCGGGTTCTTACTTTGATCATGGTTCTTGGTGATCCATGCATTGGCATAGAACTCTTGAACCATTAGGATGCCGACTTGTTGGATGGGATTTGTTAGAACTTCCCAACCTCTTCTTTGAATTTCATGTCGGATCTCCGGATACTCATTTCTTTTGAGTTTGAAAGGGACCTCAGGGATCACCTTCTTCTTGGCCACAACATCATAGAAGTGGTCTTGATGAGCTTTGGAGATGAATCTTTCCATCTTCCATGACTCGGATGTGGAAGCTTTTGTCTTCCCTTTCCCCTTTCTAGAGGATTCTCCGGTCTTAGGTGCCATCAATGATAATGGAAAAACAAAAAGCTTATGCTTTTACCACACCAAACTTAGAATTTTGCTCACCCTCGAGCAAGAGAAGAAAGAATAGATGAAGAAGAAGAAAAAGATGGAGAAGAGGGAGAAGGGGTTGTATTTCGGCCAAGAAGAGAAGAGAGGGTTGTGTTGTGTGAATTTGAAGAAGAATGGAGGGCTTTATATAGGGAAGGGAGGGGGGAAGGTTTCGGCCATATGGGTGGGTTTGGGTGGGAAATTGGTTTTGAATTTTGAGGGTAGGTGGAGTTTATGAGGTAGGTTTATAGGGAAGAGTGGATGGATGTGAGTGGGGAAGAGGTGATGGGGAAGAGAGATTGAGGTGATTGGTGAAGGGTTTTGGGGAAGAGTGTTAATGGGATTGTGTGAAAGAGAGTGGTGAGGGATGAGAAGAAGTGAGTGGAGGTAGGTGGGGATCCTATGGGGTCCACAGATCCTGAGATGATCCTGTGGGGTCCACAGATTCTGAGGTGTTCAAGGATTTACACTCTTGCACCAAATTAGGCATGTAAAATGCCTTTGCACACAACTCTGGGCATTCAGCGCCAGGTTGGTGCCCATTTTGGGCGTTCAACGCCCATTTGTTGCCCATTTCTGGCGTTGAACGCCAGAACCATGCTTGTTCTGGCGTTCAACGCCCAGATGCTGCCCATTTTAGGCGTTCAGTGCCAGAACCATGCTCTGTTCTGGCATTGAACGCCAGGCAGATGCTTCCTCCAGGGTGTGATTTTTCTTCTGCTGTTTTTGATTCCGTTTTCAATTTTTATATTTATTTTGTGACTCCACATGATCATGAACCTATAAAGACATATAACTAAAAAAATATAGTTAGATAAATAAAAATTGGGTTGCCTCCCAACAAGCGCTTCTTTAATGTCAATAGCTTGACAGTGGGCTCTCATGGAGCCTCACAGATGTTCAGAGCATTGTTGAGACTCTCCAACACCAAACTTAGAGTTTGGATATGGGATTTCAACACCAAACTTAGAGTTTGGTTGTGGCCTCCCAACACCAAACTTAGAGTTTGACTGTGGGGGCTTTGTTTGACTCTGCTTTGAGAGAGGCTTTTTCTGCTTCCTCTTCATGGATGCAGAGAGAGATCCTTCAGTTGTAAACACAAGGTTGTCCTTATTCAATTGAAGGATCAATTCTCCTCTGTCCATATCAATCACAGCTCTTGCTGTGGCTAGGAAAGGTCTTCCTAGGATGATGGATTCATCCTCTTCCTTCCCAGTATCTAAGACTATGAAATCAGCAGGGATGTAAAGGCCTTCAACCTTTACTAACACGTCCTCTACTTGTCCATAAGCCTGTTTTCTTGAATTATCTGTCATCTCTAATGAGATTTTAGTAGCTTGCACCCCATAGATTCCCAGTTTCTCTATTACAGAGAGGGGCATGAGGTTTATTCCTGAACCAAGGTCACACAGAGCCTTAAAGATCATGGTGCCTATGGTACAAGGTATTATGAACTTTCCAGGATCCTGTTTCTTCTGAGGCAATGTCAGTTGATCCAGATCACTTAGTTCATTGATGAACAAGG
>NC_029791.2:36525595-36549076 GCF_000816755.2 Arachis ipaensis
CTCTGCTATTGCAGGGTTCTCAGGATCATAGGCTTCTTCTTCAGAAGATGCCTCTTGAGTACTGTTGGATACAGCTTGCATTCCATTCAGACTCTGAGAAATCATATTGACTTGCTGAGTCAATATTTTGTTCTAAGCCAATATGGCATTCAGAGTATCAATCTCAAGAACTCCCTTCTTCATAGGCGTCCCATTATTCACATGATTCCTTTCAGAAGTGTACATGAACTGGTTATTTGCAACTATGTCAATGAGTTCTTGAGCTTCTGCAGGCGTTTTCTTTAGGTGAATGGATCCACCTGTAGAGGTATCCAATAACATCTTAGATAACTCAGACAGACCATCATAGAATATATCCAGGATGGTCCATTCTGAAAGCATGTCAGAAGGACACTTTTTGGTCAGTCCTTTGTATCTCTCCCAAGCTTCATAGAGGGATTCACCTTCTTTTTGTCTGAAGGTTTGAACATCCACTCTAAGCTTGCTCAACTTTTGAGGAGGAAAGAACTTGGCTAGGAAAGCCTTGACCAGCTTATCCCAAGAGTTCAGGCTATCCTTAGGTTGAGAGTCCAACCATACTCTAGCTCTGTCTCTTACAGTAAAAGGAAAAAGCATGAGCCTGTAGACTTCAGGATCTACTCCATTAGTCTTAACAGTATCACATATCTGCAAGAATTCAGTTAAGAACTGAAAAGGATCTTCAGATGGAAGTCCATGAAACTTGCAGTTCTGCTGCATCAGAGAAACTAGTTGAGGTTTCAGCTCAAAGTTGTTTGCTCCAATGGCAGAAATGGAGATGCTTCTTCCATGTAAATTGGAATTAGGTGCAGTAAAGTCACCAAGCATTCTCCTTGCATTATTATTATTTTCGGCTGCCATCTCCTCTTCTTGTTCGAAATTTTCTGAAAGGTTCTCTCTGGATTGTTGTAATTTAGCTTCTCTTAGTTTCCTCTTCAGGGTCCTTTCAGGTTCTGGATCTGCTTCAATAAGAATGTTCTTGTCCTTGCTCCTGCTCATATGAAAAAGAGAGAACAGAAAAATAATAATAATAGGGGTCCTTTTTACCACGGTATAGAGGTCTCAGTGTGAGTTAGAAGAAAAGAAGAAGAAGAAATTCAAACACAGATGGAAGAGAGGGTTCGAATTTGGGTGAGATGAAGTGTTAGTAGATGAATAAATAAATAGAGGGAGATGAGAGAGAAGGGGAATTTTCAAAAATAATTTTTGAAAGAGAGTTAGTGATTTTTGAAAATAGTTTTTGAAAAAGGTTAGTAATTTTCGAAAATTAAGATTTTAAAAAATTGAAATAATTACTTAATTAAAAAGAAATTTTTGAAAAAGAGGGAGATATTTTCGAAAATTAGAGAGAGAGTTAGTTAGGTGGTTTTGAAAAAGATAAGAAACAAACAAAAAGTTAGTTAGTTAGTTGAAACAAATTTTGAAAAGATAAGAAGTTAGGAAGTTAGAAAAGATATTTTGAAATCAAATTTTTGAAAAAGGTAAGATAAGAAGATATTTTTGAAAAGATATGATTGAAATTAGTTTTTTTGAAAAATATTTGATTTTTAAAATCACAATTAATGACTTGATTCACAAGATATCACAAGATATGATTCTAGAACTCAAAGTTTGAATCTTTCTTAACAAGCAAGTAACAAACTTGAAATTTTTGAATCAAAACATTAATTGTTATTGTTATTTTCGAAAATTTGATATAAAAATAAGAAAAAGATTTTTTGAAAAGTATTTTTAAAATTTTCGAAAATAACTAAGAAAAATGAAAAAGATTTGATTTTTTTGAAAAAGATTTTTGAAATAGATAGTATTTTTAAATTGAAAATTTGATTTGACTCATGAAAACAACCAGATTTTAAAATTTTTTTGAAAAAGTCAAATCTAATTTTCGAATTTATGAGAGAGAAAAAGGGAAAGATATTTTTTTATTTTTGAATTTTTATGATGAGAGAGAAAAACAAGAAAAATGATGCAATGCATGAAAGTTATGGATCAAAACAATGAATGCATGCTAGAATGCTATGAATGTCAGGATGAACACCAAGAACACTTTGAATGTCAAGATGAACACCAAGAACATATTTTTGAAAAATTTTTAATGCAAGGAAAACATGCAAGACACCAAACTTAGAATTCTTTAATGCTTAGACACTAAGAATTCAAGAATGCATATGAAAAACAAGAAAACTTTACAACCAGCCATGCTTCATGAAACACTAGAATTCATCGTCTAACATGCGTACGCGTGGAATGCTGAAAGTGCAGGTGGTGCGCAGAAATTGTGATTACACTTTGATTATGTAAAATTCATCGCTCTTTCTTTCCCTGGTAATGGTGCCAAAAACATGATGCCAATACCATGGTTCACAATTTCACACAACTAACCAGCAAGTGCACTGGGTCGTCCAAGTAATACCTTACGTGAGTAAGGGTCGAATCCCACGGAGATTGTTGGTATGAAGCAAGCTATGGTCACCTTGTAAATCTCAGTCAGGCGGATATAAAATAGTAATGGGGTTTTCGAAAATAATTAATAAAATAGGGATAGAAATACTTATGTAAATCTTTGGTGAGAATTTCAGATAAGCGAATAGAGATGCTTTCGTTCCTCTGAACCTCTGCTTTCCTGCTGTCTTCATCCAATCAGTCTTACTCCTTTCCATGGCTGGCTTTATGTAATGCATCACCATTGTCAATGGCTACTTTCGGTCTTCTCTCGGGAAAATGATCCAGATGCCCTGTCACGGCACGACTAATCGTCTGGAGGCATCACCCTTATCAATGGTTACATCCTATCCTCTCAGTGAAAATGGTCAACGCACCCTGTCACGGCACGGCTATTCATCTGTCAGTTCTCGATCATGCTGGAATAGGATTTACTATCCTTTTGCGTCTGTCACTACACCCAGCAATTGCGAGTTTAAAGCTCGTCACAGTCATTCAATCATTGAATCCTACTCGGAATACCACAGACAAAGGTTTAGACTTTTCGGATTCTCTTGAATTCCGCCATCATTCTAGCTTACACCACGAAGATTCCGATTAAGAGATCTAAGAGATACTCATTGATGAGCGGATATTTTATACGCTTTTTGGGGATAATTTCATATAGTTTTGAGTATGTTTTAGTTAATTTTTAGTCTATTTCTAGTAGTTTTTAGGAAAAATTCATATTTCTGGACTTTACTATGAGTTGTGTATTTTTCTATAATTTCAGGTATTTTTCTGGCTGAAATTGAAGGAGCTGAGCAAAAATCTGATTCAGGCTGAAAAAGGACTGCTGATGCTGTTGGATTCTGACCTCCCTGCACTCAAAGTAGATTTTCTGGAGCTACAGAACTCGAAATGGCGTGCTTCTAATTGCGTTGGAAAGTAGACATCGAAGGCTTTCCAGCAATATATAATAGTCCATACTTTGCACAAGAATAGACGACGTAAACTGGCGTTCAACGCCAGTCCTCTGCCCAATTCTGGCGTCCAGCGCCAGAAAAGGATAAAAAACTGGAGTTGAACGCCCAAACTGGCACAAAAACTGGCGTTCAACTCCACAAATGGCCTCTGCATGTGGATTGCTTAAAGTCTCAGCCCCAGCACACACCAAGTGGGCCCCAGCACACCAAGTGGGCCCCAGAAGTGGATCTCTGCATCATCCATCATAGTCCACTCATATTTTGTAACCCTAGGCTACTAGTTTAGTATTTAAACAACTTTTAGAGACTTATTTTGTATCTCATGACATTTCAGATCTAAACTGTACTCTTTGCTCTTAAAAAAAACCTTTTTCAAAAATAATTTTTCTATTAAATCTTGTGCCAAACTTTAAGTTTGGTGTTTTCTTGTTGATTCCCCTTTGATTTTCGAAAATTTTGGTTTGGTTTTCTAAAAATTTTTAAGTTTGGTGTTCTTCCTTCATGTTCTTGTGTTCTTGTGAGTCTTCAAAGTGTTCTTGAGTTTCCTTGTGTCTTGATCTTAAAATTTTTAAGTTTGGTGTTCCTTGGTGTTTTCCCTCCAAATTTTTCGAAAACAAGGAGCATTAGATCTAAAAATTTTAAATCTTGTACTATCTTATTGTTTTTCTCTCTCCTCACTAAATTCAAAAATATCTTTTCAAAATATCTTTTCTAACTTCCTATCTTTTCAAAATTTGTTTCAACTAACTAACCAACTTTTTGTTTGTTTCTTAACTTTTTCAAAACTACCTAACTAACTCTCTCTCTCTCAAATTTTCGAAAATATCTCCCCTCTTTTTCAAAAATTTTGTTTTTTTTAACTAATTATTTTTAAATTTTTTTTTTACGAAAAAAAAATTCAAAATTCAAATTCTTTTTAGTTATTTTATTTTATTTAAGTATTTACTTCTTATAAAATAAAATAAATAAAAAGATAAATCAGTCCAAGTTATATCCATAGATCCATCATGGACATCAGTGGAGATGGACAGTCCAGGAGGACTTTGGGGTCATATTCTAACCCCTCTACTGAAGATCTCTTAATCAGAATCTCCGTGGTATAAGCTAGAACTGATGGCGGCATTCATGAGAATCCGGAAAGTCTAAACTTTATCTGTGGTATTCCGAGTAGGATTCAAGGATTGAATGACTGTGACGAGCTTCAAACTCCTGAAGGCTGGGCGTTAGTGACAGATGCAAAAGGATAGTAAATCCTATTCCAACCGGATCGAGAACCAACCGGTGATTAGCCGTGCTGTGACAGAGCGCGTGAGCGTAGTTTTCACTGGAAGGATGGAAGGTAGCTGGTGCACGAAATTGTGATCTCTGGTAATGGCTTCTTAGGCCAGATACTCTGATCTAGTTTTACAGTCTGTCACAACTTAGATTTACAAGATAACCATAGATTGCTTCAAACTAACAATCTCTGTGGGATTCGACCCTTACTCACGTAAGGTATTACTTGGACGACCCAGTGCACTTGCTGGTTAGTTGTGCGAAGTTGTAAGAGAGTAATGTGAACAGTAACATTACAATTTCGTGCACCACTCATTCAGTCGAAGGTAGAACGGAAGTGGTTGTCAGGCACGCGTTCATAGGGAATGATGATGATTGTCACGTTCATCACATTCAGGTTGAAGAGCGAATGAATATCTTAGAAGCGAAATAAGATGAATTGAATAGAAAACAGTAGTACTTTGCATTAATCTTTGAGGAACAGCAGAGCTCCACACCTTAATCTATGGAGTGTAGAAACTCTACCGTTTGAAAATACATAAGTGAAAGGTCCAGGCATGGCCGAATGGCCAGCCCCTCTGATCTAAGAACCAGGCATCCAAAGATAATTCCAAAGATTCAAAGATGTTCCAAGATGACTAATACAATAGTAAAAAGTCCTATTTATAATAAACTAGCTGCTAGGGTTTACAGAAGTAAGTAATTGATGCATGAATCCACTTCCAGGGACCACTTGGTGTGTGCTTGGGCTGAGCTTTAACTTTCCATGTGCAGAGGCCATTTGTGGAGTTGAACGCCAGGTTTTGATCCATTTCTGGCGTTCAACTCTGGTTTTTGATCCATTTCTGGCGCTGAACTCCATAATTGGGCAGATAGCTGGCGTTGAACGCCAGTTTATGTCGTCTATCCTCGAGCAAAGTATAAACTATTATATATTGCTGGAAAGCCCTGGATATCTACTTTCCAACGCAATTGGAAGCGCGCCATTTCGAGTTCTGTAGCTCCAGAAAATCCACTTTGAGTGCAGGGAGGTCAGAATCCAACAGCATCAGCAGTCCTTCTTCAACCTCTGAATCTGATTTTTGCTCAAGTCCCTCAATTTCAGCCAGAAAATACCTGAAATTACAGAAAAACACACAAACTCATAGTAAAGTCCAGAAATGTGAATTTAACATAAAAACTAATGAAAACATCCCTAAAAGTAACTAGATCCTACTAAAAACATACTAAAAACAATGCCAAAAAGCGTATAAATTATCCGCTCATCAGCAGGCGACGTGCACGCGTAAGGTACGCATACGCGTGGACTTGCTTGTGCGCAAGGCACGCTTTCTGTGCCACTCCCGCGTAACTCTCGGGTCAATTCTTTGGTGTTGCTAAATCTCGCATGACGCGCACGCGTCAGGGACGCTTGCGCGTCGAACACCCCTCTCTTTTTTTTATGCAGAATGCAGGTGATGATGCAGAATTATGAATGAACCCTGATAAAAATAAAATAAAATAAAACTAAGAATAAAAATAGACGATCATACCATGGTGGGTTGTCTCCTACCTAGCACTTTTAGTTAAAGTCCTTAAATTGGACATTTGGCGAGCTCCTTGTCATGGTGGCTTGTGCTTGAACTCATCCAGGAATCCCCACCAATCTTTGCAATTCCAATAGCCTCCGGGATCCCAAACTAGGCGCATAAAGCTTTCAAGCAAGTGACAAGGCCCCAAGAGTGTTGATTGCTAGAATGAATTATGGGGTCCCAAACCTTGCTTTTGTACCCGTCTTCGTGTTGATCATCGTTGTTCCAACCAGGTGGCAAGCAATCTGAATTCTCAATGAAGTACCCAAACGACTTCTTAGACCTATTCAATCGAGCTCTACACCAATCATGGCACTTAGACCTTGAACATCCAACCATAACGAACCTAGGATTGTATTGCCAACCATTAACCATCCCCTTTTTGCTCTTGAAATTACAAAGAGCTCTGAGTTGTCCATCCGTCTCAAGCAGACCATATTCAAGTGGGAAGGTAAAGTTCAAGGATAAGGAGTTAACCCACTTGAATGTTGTGTTGGATGGTAATGGCTTTGGGAGAGGTGTTTCCAATGGTCTTGCAAGCTCCACACCCTTATGCTCTTCTCTGAATACTTCCACCTCCTTGCAAGCTTCTTCAAATTCAACCTCTTCCTCTTGGTAGCTTTCTTCCAATTTAATTTCTTCTTTATTGCTTACCAAGGGCATGGGAGGTTGTACTTTTTCTTCTTTGATCTCCATGTCTAGTCCAATGGGAGAGGGTTCAATTGTAGATAAGAATTCATCAATGATTGAATCCATCTCTTGATCATCCCCTTCAAAGTCTTCAATCATGATATGCCTTGGAGGTTGTACACCCTCCTCAACATCAATTTCAAACGCCTTGGAAGGAGGCTCTATGACTTGACTTTTCCATGGAGGTTTCGCATCTCCTAAGTCTTCAACCACTTTCTTTTCTTCTATAATTTCGGCTTTCTCCACTTGCTATAGTACAAAATCAAACTCCTTCTTGATGTTGTCCTTCACTAATTCTTCAACTACTCCTTCATCTTCAAAGGTCTCTACTACCTCCACCTTTTGGGCCTCCTGTTGCTTCTTTTGAGGTATAGATGCATTAATCCGATCCATTAAGTCCCCTAGATGATCCCTTTCTCTTATTCCATGTCAATAGCATAATTGGGATCATGTTTCTCTTGGATTGATGGATATGGATGTTCTTCCATAGTGGGTGGTGGTGTACTAGAGCTTGAGGGTTGAGTATTTGAGGTAGAGAATTGATCCATGCATGATATAAGAGCTTGGAGAGTAGAGGTTAGACCAGTGAAAGCAGAGATAATTGTGGTTTAAAGATCTAATTGCCTTTGGCGAATAACATTAAGGGTGTTGTCATCAAGTAGAGGTTAGGGTAGATAGGAGGGTTCATTATTTTTGAAGAAAGGGTTCATAGTAGGAAGGTGGTTCTTCTTGGTAAGGGCATGGAGATGGTGAATATGGAGGTGGTGGTTCATGAGAGTAATTATTTTGGAGTTGGGGTAGTTCTATATATGGTTCGTATGATTCATATGGTGGTTGGTATGGTGGATATGGGTTAGGGTCATATGGAGGTGAATGGTTGTAGGTGGCTTGTGAGTATGGTGGTTCAAAGTTATGTTGAGGAGGTGGTTCATAAGCATATGGTGGGGGGTTGTTGATAATCAAAAAGGTGCTCACCATAGCCATTATCTTGGTATGCCTCTTGGAATGGCTTTTGGTCATAGTATGTTGGTGGAAGTTATTGCCAAGAGGGTTGATCAAATCCTTGTGACTCCTCCCATCTTTGATTCTCCCATCCTTGATGCATATTCTCATTGTAATCTCCTCTTCCTGCAACATAGTTGTAACCAAAATCAGAGCCAAAGGGGTGAGAGTTCATAGTAGCTAAAGAAATAAAAACTAATAAAGAATTAATGAAAATAAACTCCTAAAACTAGAAACACTAACAAAGAAACGAAAAAGCAAAATTATTCACAATAACCAATAATAAGGCACACGTTTGTAACTCCCCGGCAACGGCGCCATTTTGATGAATGGATTTTTGACGGTTTAGAATTCCTCAATGAATTCTCGTTGTAAGTATAGTTTCTAAACCAACAAATAATCCTTTCATGCAAAAAATTGTTTATCACAAGTAACAAATCCCAATAAAAATAATAACCAAAGTATTCAAATCTCGGGTCGTCTCTCAAGAAATTGTAGGGAGGTGTAGTTATTATTGGTTATGAGATAGTATATTTTTGGGGTTTTGAATAAGGAACAAGAAAAGTAAATTGCAAGAAAGTAAACTAATAGCTAAGAAAGCTCTTGGCAGGGTATGAGAATTAGAAGTCCTATCCTAACTGTCCTTATCAATTGTGACATCAATTGTCCATTGCTCCCACTTAGTTAACCTCTAACTATGAAAGAAAGTCAAGTGGATGAATCAATTTGATTTCTCAAGTCCTAGTCAACTCCTAAGGAAAGACTAGCTTTAGAGGGATCCAAATCAACTAGCAACTTTCAATTATCAATCAACAAAGGAGTTTGATAACTCAAGAGCCTCCAATTACTCAACCAAAACCAAGAGAAGAAAAATCTAAATTGAAGAAAGCAATCATAAATATGAAATACCTCAAATTGTATTAAATAGAAAATCAAATCTAACATGAGAATTCATAAACTAAAGTAGCAACATAAAGTAATCAACAAGGGAAATAAATAAACTAGAATCCTAGAGTAATTAAAAGTAGAAGAGAAACTAATTTGAAATAAGATAGAATTCAGAATTTGAGAAGAACAAAACCTAAAAATCCTAAAACCTAGAGAGAGGAGAGAGCCTCTCTCTCTAGAAAACTACATCTAAAACCTAAAATTGTGAATGAAAGTTGTGATGAATCCCCCCTGTGATTCCTCCACTCTGCAGCTTCTATTCTGTGTTCTTGGGCTTGGAATTGGGCAAAAAAAGGAGTTCAGAAATCGCTCCCAGTGCTTTCTGCAAGTTTCTGCATGTGGCGCATGTCATGCGTACGCTTAGATCAGGCGTACACATTGTTTGGCAAAATTTCTTGTCACGCGTATGCGTCAGTCACGCGTACGCGTCGCTGTCAGCTTCTCAAAACTTCATTTTCTTGCGTTCCTTCCACTTTTGTATGTTTCCTTTCCATCCTCTAAGCCATTCCTGCCCTATAAAGCCTAAAAACACTTAACACACAGATCACGGCATCGAATGGTAATAAAGGGTAATTAAAATTGACAGTTTAAAGGCCTAGAAAACATGTTTTCAACTATATCACAGAATTAGGAAGGAAAATGTAAAATCATGCAAATTATATGAATAAGTGAGCAAAGAGTTGATAAAAACCACTCAAATTAGCACAAGATAAACCATAAAATAGTGGTTTATCAATGTGTCTCAAACTAAGGGAGACAGGCAGTCTCCAAACAAGAAAATCTTAGAGGCCCTCCGTGAACAGCAGAATCGCCTAAAACAGCTCGAACAGGAGGCCGAACATCAGCGGGAGGCCGAGAGAGACCTCCAAAGAGAAATCAGATGCCACCGAGAGCTAGAGGATAAACTCACAAAGTTCGAGGCCGATCTCAAAGCCAAAACTACTCATTCTGGTCATGAAGATAACTCCCATAAGGACCAAGACCCGTTCATAAAGGAGATTATGAAAGCTAAAGTCCCAAAGGATTTCAAAGCCCCTGACATGACTCTGTACGATGATACGTCTGATCAGAGCCATCATCTCAGCAATTTCAGAAGTCGGATGTATCTTACGGATGTGTCAGATGCAATCCGATGTAAAGCTTTCCCAACCACTTTGACCAAGACGGCAATAAAGTGGTTCGACAGCTTGCCGCCAAGGTCAATAGCAAGTTTCGATGACCTCACCAAGAAGTTCCTAGCTAGATTCTCCATCCAGAAAGATAAAGCCAAGCATGCCCCAAGCCTGCTAAGAATTAAACAAGGAGATCGGGAAAGCCTCCGCAGCTACATAGAAAGATTCAACAAAGCATGTCTGAACATACAAAGTCTGCCTACAGAGGCAGCCATCATGGGTCTCATCAATGGCCTAAGAGAGGGACCCTTTAGCCACTCCATATGAAAAAAGCATCCAACATCTCTTAACGAAGTACAAGAAAGGGCAGAAAAGTATATTAATATGGAGGAGAACTTGCGATTAGGAGAAAATTCTAAATCCGGATTCTCCCACCCGCCTCGAGACAAAGATAAGGAATCTAGGAGAAAGGAGGATCAGCCTGTGGAGACACCTCGGAAGTACCACAACTACACCCCGCTCAAAGTATCACTTGTAGATGTATACAGAGAGATATGCAACACTGAAAATATCCCGCCACCTCATACGATTAAACATAAAAGAGGAAGAGGAAATCGGATAGAGTATTGCGAATATCACTGAATCTATGGACATTCTACCAACGACTGCTTTGATCTAAAGAATGTCATTGAAAAACTTGCAAGAGAAGGGAGACTAGATCGGTTTCTAGCTAATAAAATAGACGAGCCAAGGAAAAGAAGAAGGGATGAAGAGGTCGGACAAGTTGAACGCCCACCTCACACCCTTGAGAGACACGTTCATATGATAAATGGGGGACTCGCAGGAGGAGGGATCTCTAAGTCGTTACGCAAGAGACACCTCAAAGAGGTGTACCATGTTGGAAGGGGAGACAGATCGGTCAACCTCCCTAGTATCACCTTCACCCATGAAGACACTGTGGGCATCATTCCAGGGCACGATGACCCCATGGTCATTACTATAATACTAGCTAACGCCAACCTCCACAGAACACTAATCGACCAGGGAAGTTCCGTGGACATCTTGTTCAAATCTGCCTTCGACAAGCTCGGCTACAAGAAAAAGAGCTCAGAGCATATCCAAATAGCTTATTTGGGCTGGGAGACACCCCGATCCAACCACTAGGATACATCTCCCTGCACATAACCTTTGAGAAAGGAACTTGGTCCAGGACTTTGAGCATAGAATATATTGTAGTCGACGTGAGCTCGGCATACAACGCGTTAATAGGTCGGACAACATTAAACCAGCTCGCCGCAGTGGTCTCCACTCCACACCTATGCATGAAGTTTCCCACTCCTGAAGGGATCGCAACCATAAAAGGAGACTAGAAACTCGTGTAATGTTGTTACAACGAAAGTCTAAACCTTAAAGGAGACCCTAGAGGAAAAGAAACTAACACTATAGAACTCGGAGGAATCAAAGCTCGCGAAGAACTCCTCCCCCAGCCAGAAGGCGAGACTTAAGAAGTTCAAATTGGAGATGATCCAAGCAAAACAACAAATATAGGAGCAAATCTTAGAGAAGACTTAAAGGAACTACTAATAAAGCTCTTAAAGGATAACTTCGACCTCTTCGCATGGAAAGCCGCCGACGTGCCGGGTATTGATCGCAGACTAATGTGCCACAAGTTAGCCGTATATCCAGGGTCCCGGCCAGTACAACAAAAATGTAGGAAGCTCAGCCAGAAAAGGTCACAAGCTGTAGAGGAGCAAGTACAGACCTTGTTGGAGGCAGGGTTCATAAGGGAGGTAAAATACCCATTATGGCTAGCCAATGTGGTGTTGGTCAAAAAGTCAAATGGGAAGTGACAGATGTGCACCGATTACACCGACCTCAACAAAGTCTGCCCAAAAGATCCCTACCCGCTCCCAAACATCGACACACTCGTTGACGCTTCGTCAGGCTATCAGTACCTCTCCTTCATGGACGCTTATTCAGGATACAACCAGATCCGAATGTATCAACCCGACCAAGAGAAGACGTCATTCCTGACCCCAAAAGCAAACTATTGCTATGTAGTTATGTCCTTCGGACTCAAGAACGTAGGGGCTACCTACCACAGACTGATGAACAAAGTCTTCGCCGACCACATCGGAAAGCTAATGGAGGTTTATGTAGATGACATGCTGGTAAAAACATAAAGTGAAGAATCGTTACTGTCCGACCTCGCTAAAGTGTTCGACACCATAAGAAAGCATGATATGCGACTTAACTCCGCAAAGTGCACCTTCGCGGTAGAAGCTGGCAAATTCCTGGGCTTCATGCTCACTCAAAGAGGAATCGAAGCAAACCCAGATAAGTGCCAAGCTATACTTCACATGAAAAGTCTGACCTGTGTCAAAGAGGTCCAGCAGCTTAACGGAAGACTAGCCGCTCTATCTAGATTCCTAGTTGGATCAACCCTAAGATCTCTCCCCTTCTATGCAATATTAAGGAAGGACCGAGGTTCGAATGGACCCCAGAATTCGAACAAGCCTTCCAAAATTTTAAGAAATTTCTGGGGCAACCACCTGTCCTTACTCGACCTCAGGAAGGTGAAGAGCTCATACTATACCTCGCCGTAGAAAGTCGGGCAATAGCCTCAGCACTAGTCAGAGAAGACGAAAGTGGTCAACAACCCATCTACTTCATCAGTAAGGCTCTACAAGGGGTTGAACTAAACTATCAGAAAATAGAAAAGTTCGCATACGCCCTCATACTCACTTTCCGACGACTCCGACCAACTTTCAAGCTCACACCATCAGAGTACGGACTAACCAACCCATAAAAGGGATCTTGCAGAAAACAGACTTAGCAGGAAGAATACCTACAATGGGCTGTCGAGTTATCCGAATTTGATATCAAGTATGAAGCTCGGACAGCTATCAAATCTCAGTACTTGGCCGACTTCATCGCAGAGTATACTGACACCCCGGGCACCCCCACAAAGTGGAGCTTTTATGTAGATGGCTCCTCAAACAAAGCCGGGAGTGGCGCAGGCGTCATTTTAGAGAGCGATCAGAGGACACAAATCGAGCTCTCCTTGAAGTTCGAGTTTCCGACCTCAAATAATCAAGCTGAATATGAAGCACTACTAGCTGGCTTGAGGCTGGCTATGGAAGTGGAAGCTCAAAGACTTACCATCTTTAGCGACTCCCAAGTAGTCACTTCGCAAATAGAGGGGAACTATCAAGCTAAGGATCCCACTATGAAAAAGTACCTTGACAAAACCAAAGAATAGCTCAGACAATTTAAGGGATATGAGGTCCGACACATGCCCCAAGAACAGAATGCCCGAGCTGATGCACTCTCAAAACTAGCCAGCACCAAACCAGGGGGCAACAATAGAAGCCTCATCCAAGAAACTCTCCGAAATCCATCAACCTTGGAGGAAGAAAAGATCCTAGCCATATTAGGATAGGATCAAGGATGGATGACTCCCATAATCAGCTATCTCAAATCAGAAACACTTCCAGCAGACAAGAAGGAGGCAAAAAGGCTAGTACGAGAAGCTCAGTACTACACCATGATACAAGACGTCCTATATAAGAGAGGAGTCTCTACACCTCTCCTAAAATGCATCCCGACCTCCGCTACAAAGGAAATTCTCGAAGAAGTTCACAGTGGCATGTGCGGCAATCACCTCGGGGCACGAGCCGTTGCTAAAAAGGTACTCCGAGCTGGCTTCTACTAGCCAACCTTGCAAAGAGAAGCAACAGAGTTTGTCAAAACATGCCCACCATGCCAGAAGCATGCCAACTTCCATATAGCTCCACTTGAGGAGCTCATATGCGTTACTTCGCCTTGGCCATTCGCAATGTGGGGGCTCGACCTCCTAAGACCTTTCCCCCAGGGGTCTGGACAAGTCAAGTTTCTCATTGTAGGCATAGACTACTTCACTAAGTGGATTGAGGCAAAGCCATTAGCTAATGCCACAGCCCAAAGAAGTCGAAAATTTCTATACAAAAACATTATCACAAGGTTTGGGGTCCCATACTCCATCACCACAGATAACGGTACTCAATTCACCGACACAGGCTTTAGAAATCTGGTAGCTGATTTAAAAATCAAGCACCAGTTCATCTCTTTGGAGCACCCACAAGCCAATGGACAAGCAGAAGCCGCCAACAAAGTCATACTAGCCGAGTTAAAACGAAGGTTACAGGACACTAAGGGAGCTTGGGCTGAAGAGCTCCCGCAAGTCCTATGGGCATACCGGACAACACCACACTCAACTACTGGAGAATCACCATTCCGACTTTCTTACAGAATGGAGGCAATGATTCTATAGAGATAGAAGAAGGATATCCTAGAATGATCCTCTATAATAAAGACATCAACTCCCAGGCTCAAAGAGAAGAGCTCGACCTACTTCCAGAAGTCCGAGAAAGAATTCGGATTAAAGAGGAAGCCTTAAAGCGTCGAATGGCTCTGAGGTATAATCGGAAGGTAGTCCAGTAGAGCTTCACCACCAATGATCTCATCTTAATCCGAAACGATATCAGAATAGTTACTACAAGGTATCCGACCTCGAGGGACGAGAGCTACCCAGGTCATGGCATGCTTGTAACCTAAGAAGGTACTATACTTAGAAAACAATAAAAGATCTTAGGTCAAGGTGCACTCTTTTTCCTGAAAAGGTTTTTTAATGAGGCACTAGGCCGAGATCTAGAAGGGTAGGCACTCATATGTATATACTCTTGTTCATATTTCTATTTTTTATTATCATTTGAATAAAGTTTTCAGATTCCCTAAAAAGTTTCCTACCAAGACGCATTAATCTAAAACGCAAAAATTCATCGTCCGATTATGAAGAGGTTGGCAAGGTAAAAACCAAATTCATCGTCCGATTACGAAGAGGTCGGCAAGGTGAAAACCAAATTCATCGTCCGATTACAAAGAAGTCGGCAAGGTGAAAACAAATTCATCGACCGATTACAGAAAGTCGGCAAGGTGAAAGCGATAGAAGCAGATTAATGCAGGAAGTTATAAAAAGTAACCCATAAAAAGCGACCTGACGAGGTCTGACTAAAAATTGATTACTAAAAATAACTTAATAAGGCCCGACAGAGAAGTCGGACCAATGAAAGGATCACTAAAAAGGGACAAAGACACCTCCAAAAGGTCCGAGCTGCTTAGCTAAAAAGGTACAAAGTCTTGCAAAAAGACATTACCTAAAAAGCAAAAGCACAAGTCAAGACGGCGCTAAAAAGTCATCCAAACAAACTATAAAGAAAAGGTTCCTTATCGGAACACTACCTAAAAAGTTGTTGGAATGTGACTAAAAAGCCCGGGTAACAAAGTCCTACAGGTCGACGTCAGCCAAGAAAAGGTGCAAGCACAATCTCAATAACAAGCCAAAAGGTTGAGAAACAACCTAAGGCTTAAAGTTCTTTGCAAAAGGGGAACAGCTCCACTCGAATGATGGAACAGGGCTACAAGGAAGTCGATAACTAAAAAGGTTCTATGAGAACACTAAAAAGTTGTTAGACAAGTTACACTGGACACCAAGGGACCACCTCACTCAAGCAAAAAGTAAGGCATGATCCAATAAGAGCCAAAGGCCACACTGCAAAGGAGGTCGGACATTACAAGTACCAAAATCCACAAAAAATATAAATGTATAATCAACATATCAGAGAAACATATCCATCGAAATAAAACATTAAAGACTCAAAAGGCCACCTAAGGGGCAGCCTTAGAGTTTAAAAGTGTTTTGTTTTTCCAAAATAAAGTTGTATAGATGCAACCAAAGTGTCAGAAAAGTCACCCACACGAAGAGTTACAAAAGATAAAAGTTCAAAAGTTCACAGGCCGGACTATGCAAATATACAAAAATCATAAGGGGTCCAAATTCTCCCCAGTAGCGGCATCCTTGGCTGAAGAAGGAGGAGCAGTCGCGAGCGAGACGGCATCAACAGTTCCATTGGGACGATTTAAGATCTGCATGTCGGGATCGGACTCTGGCTGGTCGACCTCAGAGGGGGCGAAAGAGGCTGAAGTAGCTGTAGCTTTACCTGGTGGCACAAGGAGAGGGCTTTCTTCCTCATCATCAGGGGCAAGCACTATCTTACCGTACTTCACCACATTATCCAAGCTGAAGAGAGTCAGGTCAAGCTCAGGGGCAAGAACTCAGACCTGGGCCTTCAAATTTTCATAGGCATCCATCACACTATCTACCAGATGACCCTGGAGCTCGGCATAATCCGCTTGGGCAGAATCAAGCCTCTCCTTAAACTCCAACAGCTCGGCATAAGTGCAGGTAGAGCTCTCCTTGTAGTTTTTTGCCGTCTCTCCAGCCAGATTTACAGCAGCCTCAGCAGCAGTAGCCCGCGCTTCTCCCTCTCCATATCCAGTTCCAACTTTGCCACCTTAGCGTCAAGCTCATCCTTCAGACACTTGATTCTATTGAATTCGGACTTGGCATCCATCATAAAGGCTTTAGTCGCATGGACCGGAGAACCCTGGACCGTACAGAACAAAGCCACACCCATATAGGCCATCCAAATACTATTGCTTGTGATGAAATCCAAGTGACGAAGGATGGACACGTCATCCATTGGAAGTTGGCCTTAAGGAGCAATCTGTTCATCAACAAACTCTACGGCGTCAAAATCCTGGGCATCCAAGTTATAAGGACCAACAGTCTTTTGCTTTTTCGGAGGAGGACCAGTAGTAGGAGAAGAGGTAGCTCCAGAAGATGGTTGAACTGGGTCAGAAGGAAAAATCCAAACTTGAGGAGTCGGAATGGTCTTTCTCGACCTAGACGCATCAGAAGTCAGCTGTTTTGGAGGCACTTGAGAAGATCCCCCATCCTCTGTAGCCTTGGCCGATATGTTTTGAGCAGCAGACGCCTTCTTCGCCCTACGAAAGGCTTTCATGGAGTCCGTAGATTTCACCATCTCTGCAAACATAAACCAAGAAAACAAGTCACAAACAGAAAGGGGTAAAATTCAACCACAAAGTAAAACTATAGAAAAGAAGTCAGCCACTACCCAGTTCAGCACGAAGGAGGGAAGGATCTCATAGAAACTTCTTCGTGTCGAGATGAGGAGGCTCTCCCTAACTCTCCTCTAACACACTCACAAAAGCCTGTTCAACCTTATCCAGGCTCTCCCAAGAATACTTAGTAGCAACTACATCTTTTTGCCAACACAAAGGAAAAGTTGGCTCGTTATTTTCATCTAAAAAGAAAGGGTGGACGTCTTCAACAGCTCAGACTTTAAAGTAGTAGTTCTTAAAGTCCCAAAAAGATTCATCATACATAGAAAACACCTTTTTTCCCTGGGTAGCTCAGAACGAGACCCAAGAAGCCTTTTTCTTGGCTACTCCAGGTTTGGTCAACACGAATAGATAAAGGAAAAGAGATATGGAAGGTCGGACACCCAACTCTTGACACAGTAGCTGAAAAATCTTAATGAAGGCCCAGGAATTCGGATGAAGCTAGGAAGGGGCTACGTTGCAAGATTACAACAGGTCGGTCTCAAAAGCAGTAAAAGGGATTGTGATATTCAACAAACTAAAGAAATAGTCATAGACATAGAAAAAGGGCCATTCTCCCTAAGTTAAGGATGGAAAGCTAACCCTCTCCTCAAAGTCAGGCGACACCGATTCATACTTTTTCTCCTCGTCCCTATTACTGCAAACCCTATGGAACCTCCTAAGTCTCACACAATACTCGGGGTCAGCCACTGTAACACACATTAGGACTATAGAGTCCAGCCAGTCAGACATGCCTTCAGAAACTTTCAAAGACATCTCAACAATATTTTTTTGGGAAGACATAGGCCAACTACCCCTACAGAAAGAAAAAGAAAAATAGGATTACTACCAAACAACTCGAGCAAATAAGGAAACAACTCGGACAATAAAAGTAAACAGCAAGTGTCAGATACGACGGTAAAAGGGAAACCCCAGGACTTACACCAAATTCCAGGGGCACCCTTTGGAGGCAATAACAAGGCAAGAATTCAGGAAAGGGAAGTCGACAGTTTATACCCTAACACCCCTCAATAGAAAATACAAAAAGTTCAACTCTTTTCTGGTAATGTCACTCCATACAAACAGCAAGAAAACCACCATCATCAACTGACCATGCAAAAATCATCAAAGCTACAATCTTTTTTCTACCAACAGTTCAACAAAGGCTAAAACTTTGTACAAGAATATGTCATGCAAGGATAAAAAAAAAAGCGACAAACAAAAAACCCTACAGAAAGCAAGATTACCAAAAAGAACGCATTTTCCTCAAACAGGAGCAAGTAAAGGGAATCGCAGCATTGATCAAAAATAAAAAGATGCAATCTTTGGTAGAAAGAATCAAGCTTTTCAAAACAGACTTGGTGAAAACAAAAAATTTCGCAAATATGCAGTATAAAGGCTATCATCAAAATGAAAAATGGAGGAAGAAATACCAACCTGTAAAGAAAGAGGGAACAAGCGCGAAGGAAGAGGCAACAATTGAAATCTGCACCAGCGAACACTCTCAAGCAGAGAAGACAGAGAGCTTTAGGGCGTGAGAAAACAGATAAAAGAAGCACTTAAGCGGATAAAGAAGCAAAGAGCAAAGAGAAAAGAAACTGAAAGATGATGCTTTGAAATTCAAAATGAAATGTAAAAGAGGGAAAGAAGGAAATGGCAAGAGAGAAGTTAATGGGCTTTAAACCCTCGCACATTTCCAAGAAAAGCACAACGCGCGCTACAATTAAAAAGGGAAGAGAAATGCTTCGTATTCAAGGAGTCCGAACAGGAGATCGACTCAAAGCAAAATGCTCGAACTCGACTTCCTCAAAGGGTCGAAGTCTAAAGACACGACCTTACGGGTAAGATCGAGCCCAAGCAGGGGCACTGTTCATACCACGGGTCGAGCTACGTGACCCAAGTTGACTTCAGACAGGAACGTCCGACCTCTTAAAGGTTGGATGGCCACCGACCTCTCCCTTAAAGAGGTCGGCCAAATCATTATAAAGGCCCAAGTAGGCCCAAACAGAGGGACATAGCCCACTTCAAAGGCGGCTGGCCTAGAAGATAAGATAACTTCACTCAAAGATAAGATAAGATAACTAACTTACCTTATCTAGAAAGGTCAGCCCACACCACTATAAATACACTGGAGCACCCAGGTATAACTCATACTCTTATTCTACACAAAAACCTGCTTAAAGCCCATGCTAACTTAAGTATCGGAGTCTCTTACAGGTACCACCACCCTCCGGTAATCAAGGATCAGCAGCACCACCAAAGTCAACAAGTCGGACACGACAGTTCCGGCCACCACAGCAGATCTCATCCAAGATCGACCTTCGGTTTCAGGTAACCCTCGGAATACTATGCGTATGCACAAATCCTATTTTTCACGGTTTGACCTTCCCGGCAAGCTTGTAAACTTCCAAAACTATTATTTTGATAAAAACTCACTATTTTAAACTATTGAACAATCCTCTGATTCTCCAAACTTCTAAAGATTCTGACTAAAATTTATTAGTAAGGTTTTGAGTCACGAAGTAAGGGTTAGCGAGTGGAAGAAGATAGAAATGGGCATCGGAAAAGTTGAAGAAGGGGATACCTGATTTGATGAGAGTGGTAAAAGTAATGAATGAGATATAATGAGAATTGTGGTGATATTATGAGCTGATAATGAAGGAGTTGTGATTGTGAGGATGGATGAGTAATTTCTATCCAAGTTATGATTATGAGTTAAGATAATGAGATATGATTAATGATGAAAACTGATTTTAATTATGTATTATTTCGAAAGGTCGAGTTATGACGGTGAGGGTAGATGAATAATTCCTATCCGAGCTATGTTTGTAGGTATAGACGAGTAATTCCTATATGATGTGTAATGTCGAGGGTAGACGAGCAATTCCTATCCAAGAATAGACAAGTAATTCCTATTCAAGTCCTGGCCTATGCATAAACGAGTAATCCCTATCTGAGTTAAGGATGTGGCACCTGCTTGGGTGGACGGGTAATGCCTACCACGATTTTGGTGAAACGCCGGCATGGGAGGACAAGTAATGCATGTCCCGTGTTGTGGTGTTCTGTCCAAGGTTAGCTACCAGGACATGTCGGGTTGGCTATATAACCGACAGATGAGACTCATCAGCCATAGGGCAGGCATGCATCATATGCATTTGTTTGTTTGTTTGAATGTGCTTTACTTGGGTTTGCCTATTTGATTATTTATGCTTAATTGCTATATGCTCTATCTGCTGTATTTGTATCCTACTTGTGTTTGATTTGTTTGTAGTGTTTGTCTGTGCATCAAAGTTTTTGAGGGTTTTGGAGGAAGGCAGAAAGTAGGGCTGATGAGCAGATAATTTATACGCTTTTTGGCATTGTTTTTAGGTAGTTTTTATATGTTTTAGTCACTTTTTATTATATTTTTATTAGTTTTTAAATAAAAATTACATTTCTGGACTTTACTATGAGTTTGTGTGTTTTTCTGTAATTTCAGGTAATTTCTGGCTGAAATTGAGGGACCTGAGCAAAAATCTGATTCAGAGGCTGAAAAAGGACTGCAGATGCTGTTGGATTCTGACCTCCCTACACTCAAAGTAGATTTTCTGGAGCTACATAAGTCCAATTGGTGTGCTCTCAATTGCCTTAGAAAGTAGACATCTAGGGCTTTCCAGCAATATATAATAGTCCATACTTTGCTCAAGGATAGATGACGTAAACTGGCGTTCAACGCCAGTTCCATGTTACATTCTGGCGTTAAACGCCAGAAACAGGTTACAAGTTGGAGTTAAACGCCAGAAACAGGTTACAACCTGGCGTTTAACTCTAGAAACAGCCTAGACACGTGTGAAGCTCAAGTCTCAGCCCCAGAACACACCAAGTGGGCCTCGGAAAGGGATTTCTTCACTATCTATCATAGTTTACTCAATTCCTGTAAACCTAGGTTACTAGTTTAGTATTTAAACAACTTTTAGAGATTTATTTTGGACCACATGATATTTCTAGATCTGAACTTTGTACTCTTTGACGGCATGAGTCTCTAAACTCCATTGTTGGGGGTGAGGAGCTCTGCTGTGTCTCGATGAATTAATGCAATTATTTCTGTTTTCTATTCAAACACGCTTGTTTCTATCTAAGATGTTCATTCGCACTTCAATATGATGGATGTTATGATCCGTGACACTCATCACCATTCTCAACCTATGACTGCGTGCCTGACAACCACTTCTGTTCTACCTACGATTGAATGAGTATCTCTTGGATTCCTTAATCAGAATCTTCGTGGTATAGGCTAGAATCCATTGGCAGCATTCTTGAGAATCCGAAAAGTCTAAACCTTGTCTGTGGTATTCCGAGTAGGATTTAGGAATTGAATGACTGTGACGAGTTTCAAACTCACAAGGGTTGGGCGTAGTGACAGACGCAAAAGGATCAATGGATCCTATTCCAGCATGAGTGAGAACCGATAGATGATTAGCCGTGCGGTGACAGCACACCTGGACCATTTTCACTGAGAGGACGGATGGTAGCTATTGACAACGGTGATCCACCAACACACAGCTTGCCATAGGAGCAACCTTGCGTGCGTGAAGAAGAAGACAGGGGAAAAGTAGAGATTCAGAAGACAAAGCATCTCCAAAACTCCAACATATTCTCCATTACTACATAACAAGTATTTAATTCATGCTCTTTTATTTTTTGCAATCCAAACTGATAATTATAATTGATATCCTGACTAAGAATTACAAGATAACCATAGATTGCTTCAAGCCAACAATCTCCGTGGGATTCGACCCTTACTCACGTAAGGTATTACTTGGACGACCCAGTGCACTTGCTGGTTAGTGGTACGAGTTGTGAAAAGTGTGATTTACAATTCGTGCACCAAGTTTTTGGCACCGTTGCCGGGGGTTGTTCGAGTTTGGACAACTGACGGTTTATTTTGTTGCTTAGATTAGGAAAAATTTTTCTTTTTGGTTTAGAGTCTTCTATTATTGTTTTTGGTTGAAATTTTTTTTAAAAAAAATCCTTATTTTCTCTTTTTAAATTTTTCGAAAATTTTATAAACTGATAATTAAGTTTTTCTATTTGAGTTTAGTTTCATATTTTAAGTTTGGTGTCAATTGCATGTTTTTATTTTCTTTTAAATTTTCGAAATTGTGTTCATTGTTCTTTCTTAATCTTCAAGTTGTTCTTGTTTATTTTCCTTGTTTGATCTTTAGTTTTTCTTGTTTTGTGATTTTTCTTGTTTTTCTTGTAAAAATAATCTTTCTTTGATTAAATCTTGTGTCAAGCTTTAAGTTTGGTGTTTTCTTGTTAGTTCTTATTTAATTTTCAAAAATTTATTTTTGGTTTTCTAAAAATTTTAAGTTTGGTGTTCTTTTCTTATGTTCTTGAGTCCTTTGAGTCTTTGAATTTTTGTTCTTCATGTTCTTGTGAATCTTCAAGGAGTTCTTGAGTCTTGCTTGTGTTTTGATCTCAAAATTTTTATATTTGGTGTTCCTTGGTGTTTTCTCTCCAAATTTTCGAAAATAAGGAGCATTAGATCTAAAATATTTTAAGTTTTGTGTCTTTTTATTGTTTTTCTCTTTCCTCATTAAATTCAAAAATATCTTTTCTTTTTAATCTAAATTGAATTTTTCGAATTTTCCTTTTAAAAATTCAGATTTTATTTTAAAATTTTTATTTTATCTTATCTTAGTTTTAAAATTTCAAAATTCAAATCTTTTTCAAAAAATTTTTATCTTATCTTATCTTAGTTTTATTTTAAAATTTCAAATCTTTTTCAAAAAAATCATATCTTTTTCAAAAACTTATCTTATCTTATTTCAAATTTCAAAACTTTTTTAATTTATAATTTAAATCTTCTCTTACCTAGCTTATCTTATCTTTTCTTATCTCAAATCTTAAAATCAAATCTTTTTCATATCTTTTCTTTTTTTTATTTATTTATTTATTTTATTTTATTTTCTTACAAGAATCTTTAATTTTAAGACATATCTTTTTCAAAACTTCCTAACCAATTTTCCTCTCTTCATTTTTTTCGAAAATCCTTACCCTTTATTTTTCAAATCTTTTTAATTAATTAATTATTTTAGTTTTCAATTTCCTTTTAATTTTTGAACTTATATTCGAATTTTCACTTATTTTATTTTATTTTATTTTAATTTTGGTTTTCAAAAATGAAAAAAATATATATATTTTATTTGCAATTCATATCAATTCCCTTTTCTCCATCATGTACTTAAGTGGAAATGAACAGTCCAGAAGGACTCTGGGGTCATATGCTAACCCCATTACTGCTGCATACGGGAGTAGTATATGTATACCTCCCATAAGAGCAAGCAGTTTTGAGCTAAATCCTCAGCTCATTGTCATGGTGCAGTAAAATTGCAAGTATTCCGGTCTTCCACAGGAAGAACCTACTGAGTTTCTAGCACAGTTCTTGCAAATTGCTGACACAGTACGTGACAA
>NC_029791.2:36551606-36560565 GCF_000816755.2 Arachis ipaensis
TTTAAAATTTCAAAATTCAAATCTTTTTCAAAAAAATCATATCTTTTTCAAAAACTTATCTTATCTTATTTCAAATTTCAAAACTTTTTTAATTTAAATTCCTTATCTTCTCTTACCTAGCTTATCTTATCTTTTCTTATCTCAAATCTTAAAATCAAATCTTTTTCATATCTTTTCTTTTTTTTATTTATTTATTTATTTTATTTTATTTTCTTACAAGAATCTTTAATTTTAAGACATATCTTTTTCAAAACTTCCTAACCAATTTTCCTCTCTTCATTTTTTTCGAAAATCCTTACCCTTTATTTTTCAAATCTTTTTAATTAATTAATTATTTTAGTTTTCAATTTCCTTTTAATTTTTGAACTTATATTCGAATTTTGACTTATTTTATTTTATTTTATTTTATTTTAATTTCGGTTTCCAAAAAAAAAATTTAAATCCACATCATCTCCCTTTCTCCATCATGGACAAAAGTGAAAATGAACAGTCCAAAAGGACTCTGGGGTCATATGCTAACCCCACTACTGCTTCATATGGGAGTAGTATCTGTATACCCTCCATCGGAGTCAGTAGTTTTGAGTTGAATCCTCAGCTCATTATCATGGTGCAGCAAAGTTGCCAGTATTTCGGTCTTCCACAGGAAGAACCTACAGAGTTTCTGGCACAGTTTTTACAAATTGCTGACACAGTACATGATAAGGAAGTAGATCAGGATGTCTACAGATTATTACTATTTCTATTTACTGTAAAAGACCAAGCTAAGAGGTGGTTAAATAACCAACCTAAGGCTAGCATAAGGACACAGAAACAACTGTCAGAAAAATTCCTGAATCAATATTTCCCTCCAAAACGGATGACACAGCTAAGGCTGAACATCCAAGGCTTTAAACAAGGAGATAATGAATCTCTTTATGATGCCTGGGAGAGATACAGAGAGATACTAAGAAAATGCCCCTCTGAAATGTTTTCAGAGTGGGTGCAGTTAGACATCTTCTATTATAGGCTTACAGAGAAAGCTCAGATGTCTTTGGACCACTCAGCTGGTGGATCTATACACATGAGGAAGACAATTGAAGAAGCTCAAGAGCTCATTGATACAGTTGCCAGAAATCAGCATCTGTACCTAAGTAGTGAGTCTTCCATGAAAAAAGAGGCTAAAATAGTAACTGCTGAACTCAGTCATGCAGAACAAGTTACTGAATTCAATCAACAATTAGATTTTCTAACAAAACAGCTAGCTGAATTCAAGGAGATACTACAAGACACAAGAATGGCTAATATGAATATGGAAGTACAGTTAAAGCAAACAAAACAGCAGTTATCAAAACAAATAACAGAAGAGTGCCAAGCAGTTCAATTAAGAAGTGGGAAAACATTAAATACCTCACTTCAAAGCAGCAGGAAGCTAAGAAATGAACAAACTGCCACCTAAAATCCCTCTGAGGACAGTAAGAGCCCAGAGAGGAATAATTTTGGCGCTCAAACGCCAGCAAAGGGTGAAGAGCTGGCGTTAAACGCCCAACCCATGCTCAGTTCTGGCGTTCAAACGCCACAAACAGGCAAGGAGTTGGCGTTAAACGCCCAATGGAAGCTCAGTTCTGGTGTTCAAACGCCAGAAACAGGTAGGAAGTTGGCGTCCAACGCCAATCAAGCTTCCAACCCTGGCATTCAAACGCCAGTGAGGGATCAGACACACACAAGTGCTGATAACAACCCCTCTAAAAAGGCTTCTCCAACCACTTCTATAGGAAATAAACTTGCAGCAACCAAGGTTGAGGAATACAAAGCCAAGATGCCTTATTCTCAAAAACTCCGCCAAGAGGAGCAGGATAAGCAATTTGCCCGCTTTGCAGACTATCTCAGGACTCTTGAAATAAAGATTCCGTTTGTAGAGGCACTTGAGCAAATACCCTCTTATGCCAATTTTATGAAAGATATCTTGAGTCATAAGAAGGATTGGAGAGAAACTGAAAGAGTTCTCCTCACTGAAGAATGCAGTGCAATTATTCTGAAAAGCTTCCCAGAAAAGCTTAAAGATCCCGAGAGCTTTATGATACCATGCATATTAGAGGGTAATTGCACCAAGACAGCTTTATGTGATCTTGGGGCAAGCATCAACCTAATCCCTGCATCCACTATCAGAAAGCTTGGCTTGACTGAAGAGGTCAAACCAACCCAGATCTGTCTTTAACTTGCTGATGGCTCCATTAAATACCCATCAGGCATAATTGAGGACATGATTGTCAAGGTTGGGCCATTTGCCTTCCCTACTGACTTTGTAGTGCTAGAAATGGAGGAGCACAAGAGTGCAACTCTCATTCTAGGAAGACCATTCCTAGCAACTGGACGAACCCTCATTGACGTCCAAAAAGGGGAGATAACACTGAGAGTCAATGAGGATGAGTTTAAGTTGAATGTTGTCAAAGCTATGCAACATCTAGACACATTAGATGACTGCCTGAGCGTTGATATTATTGACTCCCTGGTGGAAGAGGTCAATATGAATGAGAGTCTCGAATCAGAGCTAGAGGACATTTTTAAAGATGTTCAGCCTGATCTGGAGGATTCAGAGGAATTGAAAGAGCCTCTGAAACTTCCTCAGGAAGAGGAAAAACCTCCTAAACCTGAGCTCAAATCATTACCACCATCCCTGAAATATACATTTCTGGGAGAAGGTGACACTTTTCCGGTGATCATAAGCTCTGCTTTAAATCTCCTGGAAGAGGAAGCGCTACTTCAAGTGCTAAGGACACACAAGACAGCTCTTGGGTGGTCCATAAGTGACCTTAAGGCCATCAGTCCAGCAAGATGCATGCACAAGATCCTATTGAAGGATGATGCTAAGCCAGTGGTTCAACCACAGAGATGGCTAAATCCAGCCATAAAGGAAGTGGTGCAGAAAGAGGTCACCAAGTTACTGGAGGCTGTCATTATTTATCCTATTCCTGATAGCCCCTGGGTGAGCCCTGTCCAAGTTGTCCCCAAAAAGGGAGGCATGACAGTGGTTCATAATGAAAAAAATGAACTGGTTCCTACAAGAACAGTTACAGGGTGGCGCATATGTATTGACTATAGAAGGCTCAATACAGCCACCAGAAAGGATCATTTTCCTTTACCATTCATAGACCAGATGCTAGAAAGATTAGCAGGTCATGATTATTACTGCTTTTTGGATGGCTATTCAGGCTACAACCAAATTGCAGTAGATCCCCAGGATCAAGAGAAAACAGTATTCACATGTCCATCTGGAGTATTTGCCTACAGAAAGATGCCATTTGGGCTGTGTAATGCACCTGCAACCTTTCAGAGATGCATGCTCTCTATTTTCTCTTATATGGTGGAAAAATTTCTGGAAGTCTTCATGGATGACTTCTCAGTATATGGAGACTCATTCAGCTCCTGTCTTGATCACCTGACACTGGTTCTCAAAAGATGCCAAGAGACTAACCTGGTTTTAAACTGGAAGAAATGTCACTTTATGGTGACTGAAGGGATTGTCCTTGGGCACAAGATTTCGAACAAGGGAATAGAGGTGGATCAAGCTAAGGTAAAGGTAATTGAAAAATTACCACCACCTGCCAATGTTAAGACAATCAGAAGCTTTCTGGGGCATGTAAGATTCTATAGGAGGTTTATAAAGGATTTTTCAAAAATGACAAAACCTCTGAGCAATCTGCTAGCTGCTGACACGCCATTTGTATTTGACACAGAGTGTCTGCAGGTGTTTGAAACTCTGAAAGCTAAGCTGGTCACAGCACCAGTTATTTCTGCACCAGACTGGACATTACCATTTGAACTAATGTGTGATGCCAGTGACCATGCCATTGGTGCAGTACTGGGACAGAGGCATAACAAGCTTCTGCATGTCATTTATTATGCTAGCCGCATTTTAAATGATGCCCAAAAAAATTACACAACCACAAAAAAAGAATTGCTTGCAGTGGTTTATGCCATTGACAAGTTTAGATCATACTTAGTAGGATCAAAAGTGATTGTGTATACTGACCATGCTGCTCTTAAATATCTACTCACAAAACATTATTCAAAACCCAGGCTCATAAGATGGGTGTTGCTTCTGCAAGAGTTTGAATAGAAATAAGAGATAGAAAAGGGACAGAGAATCAAGTAGCTGATCACCTGTCCCGGATAGAACCAGCAGCAGGAGCATCCCTCCCTCCTACTGAGATCTCTGAAACCTTTCTGGATGAGCAATTGTTTGCTATTCAGGAAGCTCTGTGGTTTGCAGACATTGCAAACTATAAGACACAAGGTTCTCCTTCTGTAACCATGGAGAGGAAGCATGAAAAGCTTCTCTCAATACAGAGTCAAATAAAACCCCCACATTCAAGCTCTAAGTTTGGTGTTGGGAGGCCACAACCAAACTCTAAGTTTGGTGTTGAGAGGCCCCAACCCTATTCTAATTATCTGTGAGGCTCCATGCGAGCTCACTGTCAAGCTATTGACAATAAAGAAGCGCTTATTGGGAGGCAACCCAATTTTTACTTATCTATGTTAATTTTCTGTTTTCTATTTTTATTTTATGTTTTCTTTAGAATGATGATCATGTGGAGTCACAAAAATCATAGCAAAGTCAAAAACAGCATTAAAATAGCTCACCCTGGAGGAAGAGCTTACTGGCGTTTAAACGCCAGTAAGAAGCATCAGACTGGCGTTTAACGCCAGAAAGAAGCATCAAGCTGGCGTTAAACGCCAGAAACAAGCACCAAGTTGGCGTTCAACGCCAAGAAAGGGGAAAAGCTGGCGTTTAACTCCAGAAACAAGCAGCAGTCTGGCATTAAACGCCAGGATTGCACACTAAGGGCGTTTCGCATGCCTCAATGGAGCAGGGATGCTAAGTCCTTGACCCCTCAGGATTTGTGGACCCCACAGGATCCCCACCTACCTCACCATTCCAATTCAAACCATTCCCCTCCCATACCCACCCATTCACACTTCTCCTTCTACTCCCTTCTATCTTCTTTTGCTCGAGGACGAGCAAATATTTTAAGTTTGGTGTAGAAAAAAGCGTTGCTTTTTGTTTTTCCATAACCATCTATGGCACCTAAGGCCGGAGAAACCTCTAGAAAGAGGAAAAGGAAGGCAATTGCTTCCACCCCCGAGTCATGAGAGATGGAGAGGTTCATCTCAAGGGTCCATAGTTCAGTGGTAGAGCATTTGACTGCAGATCAAAGGGCTATGAGGGAGGAGCAACAAAGACAAGGAAGAGACATAGAGGAGCTCAAGAGCACCATTGGTTCTTCAAGAAGAGGAAGACGCCACCCTCACTAAGGTGGACCCGCTCCTTAATCTCCTTGTTCTTATTTCTCTATTTTTCGTTTACTATGCTTTATGTTTATTTATGTTTGGGTCTTATTACATGATCACTAGTATCTAAGTGTATATGTCTTAAAGATATGAATGTCCTATGAATCCATCACCTTTCTTAAATGAAAAATATTTTCTGAAAAAGCAAAAGAAGTACATGAATTTTGAATTTTAAAATAGTTTAATTATTTTGGTGTGGTGGCAATACTTTTTGTTTTCTGAATGAATGCTTGAACAGTGCATATGTCTTTTGAATTTGTTATTTATGAATGTTAAAATTGTTGGCTCTTGAAAGAATGATAAAAAAGGAGAAATGTTATTTGATAATCTGAAAAATCATAAAAATAATTCTTGAAGCAAGAAAAAGCAGTGAAGAACAAAGCTTGCAGAAAAAAATACGAAAAAAAAAGAGAGCAAGAAAAAGAAAAAGCAAGCAGAAAAAGCCAAAAGCTCTTTAAACCAAAAGGCAAGAGCAAAAAGCCAATAGCCCTTAAAACCAAAAGGCAAGGGTAATAAAAAGGATCCAAGGCTTTGAGTATCAGTGGATAGGAGGGCCTAAAAGAATAAAATCCTGGCCTAAGCGGCTAAACCAAGCTGTCCCTAACCATGTGCTTGTGGCGTGAAGGTGTCAAGTGAAAACTTGAGACTGAGCAGTTAAAGTCGAGGTCCAAAGCAAAAACAAAGTGTGCTTAAGAACCCTGGACACCTCTAATTGGGGACTTTAGCAAAGCTGAGTCACAATCTGAAAAGGTTCACCCAGTTATGTGTCTGTGGCATGTGTGTATCCGGTGGTAATACTGGAAAACAGAGTGCTTAGGGCCATGGCCAAGACTCATAAAGTAACTGTGTTCAAGAATCAACATACTGAACTAGGAGAATCAATAACACTATCTGAATTCTGAGTTCCTATAGATGCCAATCATTCTGAACTTCAAAGAATAAAGTGAGATGCCAAAACTGTTCAGAAGCAAAAATCTAATAGCCTCGCTCATCTAATTAAGACTGATCTTCATAGATGTTTTTAGAATTCATTGTATATTCTCTTCTTTTTATCCTACTTTGTTTTTGGTTGCTTGGGGACAAGCAACAATTTAAGTTTGGTGTTGTGATGAGCAGATAATTTATACGCTTTTTGGCATTGTTTTTAGGTAGTTTTTAATAGGTTTAATTACTCTGTTGGTCCCTATAGTTTCGTGAAATTTTCAATTAGGTCCCTATACTTTTTTTCTTTTTAATTGAGTCCCTGCACTAATTTTTTTTTTCAATTAAGTCCTTCTTAGTAGTAATTGGTTTAATTTTATAGGGACCAAACTAAAAAAAAGAATTGGTATAGGGACCTAGATAAAAGGAAAAAAAAGTGTAGGGACCCAATTAAAAAAAATTTTGGTGCAAGGACTCAATTAAAAGGAAAAAAAGTATAGGGACCTAATTGAAAATTTCACAAAACTATAAGGACCAACAGAGTAATTAAACCTTTTTAATATGTTTTAGTCACTTTTTATTATATTTTATTAGTTTTTAAATAAAAATCACATTTCTAGACTTTACTATAAGTTTGTGTGTTTTTCTGTGATTTTAGGTAATTTCTGACTGAAATTGAGGGACCTGAGCAAAAATCTGATTCAGAGGCTGAAAAAGGACTGCAGACGCTGTTGGATTCTGACCTCCCTGCATTCAAAGTGCATTTTTTGGAGGTACAGAAGTCCAAATGGTGCGCTCTCAATTGCGTTAGAAAGTAGACATCCAGGGCTTTCCAACAATATATAATAGTCCATACTTTGATCAAGGATAGATGACGTAAACTGGCGTTCAACGCCAGTTCCATGTTGCATTCTGGCGTTAAACGCCAGAAACAGGTTACAAGTTGGAGTTAAACGCCAGAAACAGGTTACAACCTGGCGTTTAACTCTAGAAACAGCCTAGGCACGTGTGAAGCTCAAGTCTCAGCCCCAGCACACATCAAGTGAGCCCCGGAAGTGGATTTCTGCACTATCTATCATAGTTTACTCAATTCCTGTAAACCTAGGTTACTAGTTTAGTATTTAAACAACTTTTAGAGATTTATTTTGGACCGCATGACATTTCTAGATCTGAACTTTGTACTCTTTGATGGCATGAGTCTCTAAACTCCATTTTTGAGGGTGAGGAGCTCTACTGTGTCTCGATGAATTAATGCAATTATTTCTGTTTTCTATTCAAACACGCTTATTTCTATCTAAGATGTTCATTCGCACTTCAATATGATGGATGTGATGATTCGTGACACTCATCACCATTCTCAACCTATGAACACGTGCCTGACAACCACTTCTGTTCTACCTTCGATTGAATGAGTATCTCTTGGATTCCTTAATCAGAATCTTCGTGGTATAGGCTAGAATCCATTGGCAGCATTCTTGAGAATCCGGAAAGTCTAAACCTTGTCTGTGGTATTCTGAGTAGGATTCAGGGATTGAATGACTGTGACGAGCTTTTACAAGATAACTATAGATTGCTTCAAGCTAACAATCTCCGTGGGATTCGACCCTTACTCACGTAAGGTATTACTTGGACGACCCAGTGCACTTGCTGGTTAGTGGTACGAGTTGTGAAAAGTGTGATTTACAATTCGTGCACTAAGGGCTGAAGTTAAAAAGGAATTAGTAATAAGAACCTTAGAGAACCACCCTATTTATGGTCTCTGTTTTAAATTTTTAATATTTAAATCTAAGTGTCGGAGTTCTAGGATTGCCTCTGGCTTTTTTGGGACCTTATATCTTATGTATGCGGCACCACTACCATGCTGAGAACCTCCGGTTCTCATTCCATACGTGTTGTTGTTTTTCAAATGCAGGTTGAGATGCCCCACATTGTGTTTTTCGGAGACTCTAATGAAGCGAAGAACTCTTGGGATTCAGGGTTGTATTTTATTTATATTTATATATGTATATAGATCCTCTACCTTGTATTTTTTGTTTGTCCCTCTTAGAGGTTGACTCGGAGAAACAGGTTATCGGTTTTCTAGATTTGGGTTACTTTGGGATGTATATATATGTATATGTATACTCTGGTCAGTCTTTGCTTCGCAGGCTGAGCCTAGAGCTTGTTAATTGTGTTTTTGGAACTCTAATCTTATATATTTATATTATCTTTTCCGTTCAATCTTATCCACCTTTCTACTTTTATCCGATCGTGAGTGTTGCATTGTTCTGCTTGTATTTTGTTCAGTAACCTTTTTTTTTCAAAGGCTCTTAGATAAAACCTTTTTTTCTATCTATATTATATATATAATTTTACTTTTGGAGGTCGTAATACCTCACCACCTCAATTTTATGACTTAAGCATAAGACTCTGTGTAGTAGAGTATTACAGGTACGGACGGGTTGGGTACCCGCGTATTCGGGAACTCCTGCTAAGTCTAACCACGTATTGATGCTCCATTTATTAAGGATTTACCGCTAGCCAATGGATTGCTACACACACAAGGCGAGATTCTAACTACTAATAGTTGTTTAAGTGGACGAGTGAGATGATCACTAAACAAACTCAAATTGATTAAAACAAATACTAATTATTTTTAATATTTTAATATTAAAAATCCTGAGAGTTTGATTTTAATTATAACTTTGTAAAATATTTATAATAATAATTA
>NC_029791.2:36560597-36575529 GCF_000816755.2 Arachis ipaensis
TTCAAGTTCCTATATTATTTTAGAGGAATATATTTTATATTAATGTTTTCAATATCAAAAGCTATGGTAATACTTTTTTTTATGTTAATAAGTCAAAAGATGATTTTTAATGAATTTTAAAACACCGTTTATCATTCCATTTTAAATTCATAAATTTGTAAAAACATAAATTTTTTTAAAATTTGAATTAAAACACAATCTAAATTTCTATTTTTATTAGTTTTAATCTCTTGATATCTTATTTGAATTCAAATGAGGATATTTTCTCATTGATATTTATATTTTAAAGTTAATGAAAGTAAAAAACAATCGATAAACATATCTATTTTTTGTTATTCTAATTTTGCTGAAATAATTTTTTCTCTATTTCGTAGGCAGCAAAGCAAAATTAAATGACGATCAAATTAAGAAATAATACGTAAAATAATAAATATTTGTATTTTTTTATAAAATGGTAAGTTTTTCTTCGTGGTTGTTTACCTAAATAAAGTCATAAAAAATTATAAGGAGGGAGTGACATTAGGGTGCAGTTCTCTTATGATGTTGCGTACTTGCCGTCTAGATTCTCTCGATGCACTGAAGAATCTTGTGTTGATGAATGATGCAGAATTTTTCAAAATCATAACTCGACAAGTGCACCAATCGTATCAAGTAATATCACAGTGAGTGAGTTATCGTTCTGATAAGGATTAAAGGACTAAGAAATAATGATTAATTGACTATTCTAATTAGACAAATCAATAAACAGAGGAATGAATGACAAATTAAAGTAAACGTGTAAACAGAGGCAATAAAATAGCAAAGAGTGAGTGAACGAAGATAATAATCATGAGGATGTTAAGGTTTATTTATTTGAGGCATGCAAAGATCAATCACGATAAATCATAATTAATCAAATTCTAATTTTTTGGCAATACAAATTCTCTTTAACCTAATTAATCGCTAATTTCTTAGACAATTATTTAAGAAAAGAGGTTAAGCACAATTCTGGTTTAGTTTCAAATAAGATTCAAGAATAGTCCTTAGGTTGAATTATATGTCACTTATCCAAGCTAGTCCAAAATAATTGAAACTTACAAGAAAGAATGATTTCCTCTAATTCGAATTTTATGTCGCTTATTCAAATTAGAGCAATTGAAAATCACAAAGTGTCACACACTCTTTGAAATACTATTCCTAATTAAATAAAAAAATAGTGAGAGAGTGCAAGCTAATTGCAATATTACTTTTTCCAAAATAATATTTAGAATTCAAAATGGAGTTAGAATGTTTTCAACAATTCTAAATCTTTAGAGATGAAAAACGAAAACTCAATCATGAAATAGATCAAAGCATAAACCTCAAATAAAGTAAAACACTTAGATTAATAATTCGTAAAAAAATGAACAGAGCTCCTAACCTTAACAAAGGAGATTAGTTGCTCATGATGCAAAAGTGGTGCACGAATTACGAATCACACTTTTCACAACGCGTACCACTAACCAGCAAGTGCACTGGGTCGTCCAAGTAATACCTTACGTGAGTAAGGGTCGAATCCCACGGAGATTGTTGGTTTGAAGCAATCTATGGTTATCTTGTAAATCTTAGTCAGGAAGTCAATTATGTTTATCAATTGAATTGTGAGTAACCAGTAGAGCATAAATTAAAAATTACTTGTTGTGCAGTAATGGAGAATATGTTGGAGTTTTGGAGATGCTTTGTCTTCTGAATCTCTGCTTTCCTCTGTCTTCTTGTTCACACACGCACGTCCCCCTATGGCAAGCTGTGTGTTGGTGGATCACCGTTGTCAATGGCTACCTTCCGTCCTCCCAGTGAAAACTACGCTCACGCGCTCTGTCACAGCACGGCTAATCACAGGTTGGTTCTCGATCCGGTTGGAATAGGCTCCAGAAAATCCACTTTGAGTGCATGGAGGTCAGAATCCAACAGCATCAGCAGTTCTTTTTCAGCCTGAATCAGATTTTTGCTCAGCTCCTTCAATTTCAGCCAGAAAAATACCTGAAATTACAAAAAAACACACAACTCATAGTAAAGTCCAAAAATATGAATTTTTCCTAAAAACTATATGAAATTATCCCCAAAAAGCGTATAAAATATCCGCTCATCACAACACCAAACTTAAGCTGTTGCTTGTCCTCAAGCAACTAGACAAATAAAATAGAAGACTAATAGGTTGAGAAGCAATAATATCTCAGAGTTTTTGATTGAAGCTCAGATTCTAATTAGATGAGCGGGACTAGTAGCTTTTTGCTTCTGATGCTCTCTTTCTTGCCTCTTGGAGTGGATTGTTTTCCTTTGGGAGCCATGATCTTAGTGATCTCGGATAAACACACCAAACTTAGAGGTTTGCTTGCCCTCAAGCAAAAGAAAAGAAAGGAGAGGGATAGAAGGAGATTGAGGTGCACTCAAACTTAAAGTTTGGCACAGGATTTAATAGAAAAATTATTTTTGAAAAAGGTTTTTTTTTTAAAAAAATATGATAGCCAATTATTATGAACATAAACACCACGTTCTAAATAACTGAGCTATAAGTTTAAAGTATTTTAACAAGGGATAAATAATAAAAGACTCTAAACCAAAAAAAAAACAAGAAAAATTTTTCCAAATCTAAGCAACAAAATAATCCGTCAGTTGTTCAAACACGAACAATCCCCGGCAACGGCGCCAAAAACTTGGTGCACGAATTGCGAATCACACTTTTCACAACGCGTACCACTAACCAGCAAGTGCACTGGGTCGTCCAAGTAATACCTCACGTGAGTAAGGGTCGAATCACGGAGATTCTGATTAAGGAATCTAAGAGATACTCATTCAATCGTATATAGAACGAAGGTGGTTGTCAGGCACACGTTCATGATTTGAGGAAGGTGATGAGTGTCACAGCTCATCACCTCCATCACAGTTAAGCGCGAATGAACATCTTAGATAGGAACAAGCGTGTTTGAATGGAAAACAGAAATACTTGCATTAATTCTTCTGGCGCTGGATGCCAGAATTGGGCAGAGAACTGGCGTTGAACGCCAGTTTACATCATCTATCCTTGTGCAAAGTATGGACTATTATATATTGCTGGAAAGCCCTGGATGTCTACTTTCCAATGCAATTGGAAGCATGCCATTTCTAGTTCTGTAGCTCCAGAAAATCCAATTTGAGTGCAGGGAGGTCAGAATCCAACAGCATTAGCAGTCCTTTTTCAGCCTGAATCAGATTTTTGCTCAGCTCCTTCAATTTCAGCCAGAAAAATACCTGAAATTACAGAAAAACACACAACTCATAGTAAAGTCCAGAAATATGAATTTTTCCTAAAAACTACTAGAAATAGACTAAAAACTAACTAAAACATACTCTAAACTATATGAAATTATCCCCAAAAAGCGTATAAAATATCCGCTCATCAAAAAGCAAAAACTCTGAATTGTCAAAATAGCTGGGGATAGGAGAGGAAGGCCACGTGAGTGTCTCCCTACTATTTAAATACTAACCCTAATTCTAAACCTAATTATTTTAGAATTCAAACTAAATCAAATTGAAATAAAATCAAATCAAATCTAAACTAATTAATGTTCTTTCAATAGTTTCCATCCTAAATCAAGTTGTAAATAATTCTTCATAATTGTCAATCAATGCTCTAAATCATGGGCCTTGTGCTCAAACTTTAATCATCAACTCAAATGCTTCAAAGGATTGGAGATTAAGAGAGATTTGGCAAGGAATCACAAGCCTTGGAAGGTGGCCCATAATGGTGTGTGAGGCGCATGAAACCTTGCGTGAAGCGCAAGCCCAATAAAGATGAATTGGAGGAGGCCTTTGTGAAACTACGTGAGACGCATGGGACCATACATGAAGCACAGACTGAGGCATGAGGTGCATAGGCTGAAAGGCAGCCCTTAGAGTGTGCTTGGATGATGTGTGAGGCGCCCAGGCTGAGGCATGAGGCGCAAGGTTGATGGAGTCCTCTAAGAGTGCTAGGCTTGGTTGTCCTTGGAGCTCTTTGTGATGTACACAAACTCCTCTTGTTTAGTTGCTTCCATTCTTGCCTTACTTGATTTCTTTCAAGATTTTTCTATAACAAAAGAAAATTCATACACTCAAAGTAATATACACTAAATTATGAATCGATTACTGAAAATAACAAGAATTATTAGCTTATGGACTTAAATTAAGAGAAAATATTACTAAAGATGCGGATGCATCACAACACCAAACTTAAGATTTTGCTTGTCTCCAAACAAGAAAAGAACTATGCACAAAGGATTCCTCTACGTTAGAGTGGGTTGAAGAATTGCTTGATATTTCAGTGAATGAAGTAATTAAGTGACAGTGGGGTGAACTCTGAATTGTGTGATCATGTATGATTCCAATGCTTGTTAGGCTTACCATTAAAAACTTAGAACTTAGGAACTCCATTCGGATGATATTATGGAGGTCTCTTTATATATTTTCACCTTGAAGCCAGCTTTTCCTTTTCTTTTATTGGGTGCTTTGTACCTTAAATCTAGCTGTGACTGTAAATGTTTTGTCTCAAACTTTGCTCGATATAGAAACACCACAAGCACTTAATTGGATAACTCTTTGAGTCCTTGCTTCTTTTTATTCTTCCCGGTCACTGGTGCTCATAGCCTTTGGCTTCTCTTTTATGGGGGTTATTTGCACTTGACTTTGACTCTAAATATTCTATTTCAAGATTTATTTGACACAGAAACACCACAAGCACTCAACTAAAAAAATAACTCTGAGCTTTGGTTCTTGTTGACCTTCCCTAACTATTAGTACTCAAAGTATTGGGCCTTGTTTTTTTTTTTCTTGTTGATTCTTGGTTTTATTGATTTTTGAGAGCTTCCATAATACTTCTCTAAACTTTATTCCATGTCTTAGAGCTTTCCATGCAAGTTTTCACAATCATGTAATCTCATTACACAATCACATTATCAAAACCTCTACTTCTCTTAATCTTACTTGCTTTAAATTTTAAAAAAAAATTTTAACTTTTTTTATTTAAAATTTGTTTGTTGCATGCTTAAAGATATTGGGTACAAGCAATTTCAAAAATAAGATGGCATGAAATATGAATGAATTATGTATGTCTTAGAGCTAGTTTTCACAATCATGTAATCTCATTACACAATCACATTATCAAAACCTCTACTTCTCTTAATCTTACTTGCTTTAAATTCTTTAAATTTTTCTTTAACTTTATCCATTTAAAAAGTCTTTGTTGCATGCTTAGGATATTGGGTGCAAGCAATTTCAAAAGTGAGGTGAAATGAAGAAGAATGAATCATGATTATCAACTAACAATAGAAGCAATATATAAGAAATAAAAGCACAAAGATAGAGTTACCTCCCTCTTCATCATCTTTTAGGCTATGTAGAGCATATCCTCCAATACCAAACTTAAAGTGGTTGCTTGTTGATAAATCTACATTTTATGGTATTTATTTACTTCAATTGAGTGAATTTTATTGACTTTTTCCACATTTATTCACCAAAATAGCATGGTTTTGTGAATTCTTCCGAATTTGTGCTCACTACAAGAAAAACACCCATTCAGGTACACTTGAAAAGTGTAGCCAAAAGTGAAAAAAAATGATGCCTTAGGCTACGGTGATGAGCGTATATTTTATACGCTTTTTGGGGTTAATTTCATATAGTTTTTAGTGTGTTTTAGTTAGTTTTTAGTTTATTTTTAGTAGTTTCTAGGCAAAATTCATATTTCTGGACTTTACTATGAGTTTGTGTATTTTTCTGTGATTTCAAGTATTTTCTGGCTGAAATTGAGGGAGCTGAGCAAAAATCTGATTCAGGCTGAAAAAGGACTGTTGATGCTGTTGGATTCTGACCTTCCTGCACTCAAAGTGGATTTTCTGGAGCTACAGAACTCCAAATGGTGCACTTCCAATTGCGTTGGAAAGTAGACATCTAGGGCTTTCGAGCAATATATAATAGTCCATACTTTGCTCAAGGATAGATGATGTAAACTGGCGTTCAACGCCAGTTCCATGTTGCTGTCTGGCGTCCAGCGCCAGAAACAAGTTACAAAATAATAATTCATCAAATCTTCAATTATCCAACAAGCTAAATCAACCATGTCCATTGTCAAAATACTAAACATTAAATATATACCTACATTCCAACTTATCCTATGGTTATCTAACCTAAGTTTTCACAGAACATTATATATTAAATGCAAGAAACCTAAACCATACCTTGGCCGATTCCCACGTAACGGTCAAGGCAATTCAATTAAAACCAATCACAGCCCCAAAACCTCAACTACACAGCTTCCTCCAAGTTTCGGTATTCACAATTTCAAGCTCCAATTATTTATTCACAACCTAATACACATTCATACACATATATACCCAATTTAATTTCCAAAACAAAAATTCAGAATATTTAGATAGAATTATTATATCTTTACCTTACCCAAGCTTCACATAAGCAAGAGTGAACGTTTTTCTCAAGCTAATTGGATCCTAAAACATAAAAAATCAAAGAAATTCAACATCTCTTTCAATTTTTCAAAAAATTGGGGGAAAAGAGTGGATGAGTGTAATTAATGGCTTACCTATGAAATTTTTCCGGTAGAAACATAAAGCTCGACGCGCTGGACGCGTGGCCACAAACGGTGCGGCGATCAGAGCTCGGACGGAGGAGTTACGGCAAATTGAATTTACCGTAAGGGTTCGGGTTTCTCTTCTTTCCTTCCCTGGAAGTCTTTCATCTTTGTTTATGCTGAATGAGAGAAAAGAGAAGGCTTCGGTCTTCTTAAGTGCTGGGCCGGTTGGGCCCACGGGCTCGGTTTGATCCCGATTCAACCGGTTTGGTCCGTTCGGTCCAATCTTAGACCGTTTTTTTCGAAATTAGTGTCAAAATTCTCATTTCGATGAGCTCTATCCTAATTTAATATTATATTCGTATTTCTAATTTTCTTTATTAAAAACTAATTTATTGACTAATTATCTACTAATTTAACGGGGTTTACATTGTTCATATGTGTTTTTCATTCGATCTTAACTGCATATGTTTGCTTGAATTCCTTGAGATATCCGCTTTTCTTGAGATATCAAGTCTACCTTTTAATTTTTACTTTGCAACCACACTTCAACTTTATCATCTTTATGTCATATGAAAACCCAAGTATTTGAAATTATATATTTATCAATATGAGTTGAAACTTTTTGCTTTTTTCATAAAGTATTTCAAAAAAATACAGTGTTGAAATTATGTAATGTTTTGTGTAATTTGCTAATTTTCGAGGACGAAAATTTTTATAAGTGGAATAGGATGTAACACTTCGAATTTTTGAAAATTAAATCATTAGTTATTTATGAGTTATTATATTATATTGAGATTTTGTTTTTTTTAAAAAAAATATTTTTAACAAAAATAATTAAATAGAATTTTATAATTATTAAAATTTAATTTAATTATGACTTATTCTATTAATTTGAATTATTTATAAAAAATTATTTTGATAGACAAAATTAAACTTTTATTATTATTCAGAAAGATATCTAATGTAGCCTTCAAAAGAATCAAAGAAAAGGAAATGGAACTTAGAAAAGGAAATGGAACTTGACTTACCATGTATGTATATATATATAAATATAATCATGACATGTGTTTCATTTCTTTATTAAACCATGACACCTAATGAACTTGACAACCACAAATTTTCTTTCATTTCCAATAATCTTAATTATTTTTATTTCTTTCATTAATCACCGAACTAAGCAAAGGAAAAATAGGGAAGGAACAGTGAGAGGAAAAAGAAAGAAAATCGAGAGAGAACGTAAAATCATGGCCAATTAATTCGATAAAAGTGTTCGTATTTTTTTCTTCTACGCGTTGGCATTACTTTTGTCTAGTAGAAATTGATGGTTACGTAACTCCTCTTTTTTTTAAGTTTGACCAATTGGAGTTTTAGGAGGCACACGCGATTTCTGACGCTTTCCTCTTTAGCAGTTAGGGCTGCACATGAATCGGATAATATCCGCATATCCGCGGTAATTATCCGCATCCGATCCGCAGAGCAATCGGATCGGATCGGATCGGATCCGCACTATGGTCGGATCGGATTGCGGATTTGGCAGTGATATCCGCGGATCCGATCCGCAAATCCGCATATCCGCACATCACATATAAATAGCATAGTTTAAGAAAATAAACCCTAATGTGATATGAATTTAAGTGTGTTATTTATGAATTTTATGATATTTTGTTTTTAATTTTTTATGTTGTACTTCAACTTAGAATAATTAAAATTAAATCTTGTGTTATTATTTTGTTTTTGTTATTCAAAAGAACTATTATTGATAATATTTTAGGAGTAAATAGGCTTAAACAGATAAAAAATGAATTTTTTGGATTTTTTTTGTAAAAATAGTCAAATAGAATCTTAAAATAGTTTTTTTTTTAATTATGCGGATATACCCGATATCCGATCCGATCCGATCCGCAAGTATGCAGATCGGATCGGATCGGATCCGGCCTAAAAAAATGCGGATATCGTATCCGATCCGATCCGATCCGTGTGCAACCCTATTAGCAGTTCGGTCAGAAAACTTTTCCGGAACTTTTGTTGATTTTGATTTCATATGGAGGTAGAGGATTTTATTTTGAAATTAACTATTTTAAACTATGAATACCATGAAAGTCTAGTGGGTATTTGCAAATAATTTATGATTGTTTGAAATGACCAAATGATGAGTTTGAGTTGTATTTGTGACTGAATTTGATGAATATGTATTTGATTTCTTGATTGTTTAGGAATGCTGAAAATTCTGATTATTAAGTTGGAAAGTCGGTTTGATTGAATACTATGTAAAATTATTTTCTTTTCTTGGTTTGGGGTTAATTTGGTATTGAAAATAAATCCGCATTTGAAATGATTTGAGATATTGAGAATGAGATTTATTGATTTATCGAAAAAGATTCTGAGAATCGGTAAAGATTTTGACATTAGAATGGGTTTGATTTGTTGGTATTGAATTGAGATTTGAAAATGATTTTCGATATTGGGATTAGTTTGAGTTATTGGAAATGATTGAAAAGAGGTTGAGAATGGTTCGGTTGGGACCCGACAAGGGTGACAAAGTCTGAATTTTAGAGGAAATGTTGCCAAATTTTTATAAAACTCTAAGATTTTATTTAAAGTGTTATTTAAAAACAAATCTAATTTAAAAATATTATTTGATTTCAATTTATTACGAAAAGAGTTTTGTTTTTAATTCGATTTATTAAGAAAAGTATAATGTTTTAAACTTAATCTTTTGAGAAGGGATTTTGCTTTAAGTTATGTTTTGAGTTCGGTTTGATAAGAAAGAAAAGAAGAAGAACGAAAAGTAAAGGAAAGAGAGATAATTAAAGGAATCTCTGTCACAGAAGAGCAGAGAATAAAGATTAAAGGAATATATTAATTAAAGGAATCTCTGCCACAGGAGAGCAGAGAACAAAGATTAAAGAAAAAGCTTTGAAAGACTGTCTGCCACAGGAGAGCAGATGCGACTTTGTTTAGGCCTTAGTGCTAAATGTATAGTGGGGATACCCACATACTGAGAACTGTTTTCCAGATGTAAGCACGTTGAAAGTCACACTGTATGCGGCCTAGCCGTAAGACTTATGTAAGCACACTGTATGCATCTGGAAAGCCATATCTGGGACTTGTACCCGGGTAATGTCAGGAGCGGGTAGGCAACCGACACATGAGCTCATGGCTTGCATTAGGAATAGACATGCAACATGTTGTTTGCATATTTGCATTTGGTTGTGTTTGCTTGTATTACTTCTCTGTGATTGTACTGTTTGACTTGTTTGTATGTTGGTTTGAATCCCTTACTTGTGTTGTTAGTTCACGGATGTATTGAGGTGAGATGTTGTTGTTGAGAAATGATTATGTAGCTGAGAGATGGTTAGTATGACTAATTTTGTGATTAAAATCTGTTTTGAGTTTAGAAATTTAAAGAAAATAATTATGTATCTAAAGTAGAAATAAAATTATTTCCAAAGGTTTAACAAAATAGTTTTGCTAAGTTAATTATTTGCATTAAATTCATTACTTTTACGGCATTTCCATTCCCTACTGAGAACGTGTGGTTTTTTCTCACCCCAAAATCTTCCACCCTTTCAGTGACAGGTTCGAAGATTCAGTATGAAGCTGCAAACGATTAATAGATTTACTTGTGATTCCTCTTGTTTTTATAGAGTTCCCTCGCCCTTGTTGCTTTAGCTTTTATTTTATCCAGCGGGATATGTATTCTATTCGAGTTTTATATTGAATTTAATTGTATAGCATCTATTATTATTAATAATTATGTGATTATTATTATTTAAAAATCTTTGATATGTGATTTTAATTACTAAAAACAATTTTCTGGAATTTTCTTAAAACGTGAAACGCGATATCGACGTAAAGGCTCAATATTAAATAGATAATAAAAGAAAACAGGTTAGTAACTCCTTACTTTGGGTACGATCATGACGTGCTAAATGTTAGGGTGTTACAAATCATGATTATTAACTAAGAACAGAAATAGATGTAAGATATAAGAAAAAAAAGCTTAAGGATAGAGTTACTTCTCTCTTCATCATCTTCTAGACTATGTAGAGCATAGCCTCCAACACCAAACTTAGAATAGTTGCTTGTTCTCAAACAACAAAGAAAAAACAATGGTGATGGAATTATGAATAATCATGATTATCTAGTAAAATCAAATAAGTGATGCAAAATCTTATTCAAATAAAACAAAAGAAATTAAAAACAAAATAAAACAAAACTAAAGACAAAATAAAAGGGTACCGACGGTTGGATTGCCTCCCAACAATCGCTCTTTTAACGTTACTAGCTTGACAGTTGGTTCTTGTTAAGGTAGAGGTTGATCATAATGCTTCAACTCCTCTCTTCTCGCTGTGAATCAATCTTCTCCTTGTGTCTTCATTTATTAGCTCAATATGCTCAAGAGAAAAGATTTTGTTCACTCTATATGGCTTTAATGGATGGTGAACTAACATCACTTTTTTCTCTAGTGAGAAGTCTTCAGTAGGAATCTTCTTATTTCTCCACTCCCTGGGCACCTTTTTTCTTGAAAGCTTCCCTTTCTTCATTTGATAACACACTCCCAACACCAAACTTAGGTTTGATGTCAGGGGGTTTTTGGAGGCTTGGATCGCTTGATTCAACCTTCATGCAATTCTCTTTCTCACTTGAATGATGCATGGTTTTAAAAACATGTAAAACTAAGTGCTCATCATGCACCCTCAACATTACTTCACTCTTTTTCATATTAATGAGAGCTCTCCCAGTGGTTAGGAATGGTCTCCCTAGAATAATGGAGGCATTTTCATCCTCCTCCATGTCAAGAATCACAAAATCTGCTGGGAGAAAAAACTTTTTCACTTTGACCAAGACATTCTCAACTTTTTCATGTGCATATTTTAGTGATTTGTCTACTATTTGTTAAATCTTTAGGGATGAAGAATGAAAATTTAATCATGAAATATATCAAAGCATAAACCTCAAATAAAGTAAAGCACTTAGATTAATAATTCATAAAAAGATGAACAGAGCTCCTAACCTTGACAAAGGAGATTAGTTGCTCATGATGCAAAAACAAAAACTCTGAATTGTCAAAAGAAATAGGGAGAGGAGAGGAAGCCCATGTGAGTGTCTCCCTACTATTTAAATACTAACCCCAATTCTAAACCTAATTATTTTAGAATTCAAACCAAATCAAATTGAAACAAAATCAAATCTAAACTAATTAATGTTCTTTTAATAGTTTTTCATCCTAAGTCAAGCTATAAATAACACTTCATAAATGTCAATCAATGCTCCAAATCATGGGCCTTGTGCTCAAGTTTTAATCATCAACTAAAATGCTTCAAAGAATTGGAGATTAAGGGAGATTTGGCAAAGAATCACAAGCCCTGGGAAAGTGGCCCATGATCATGAATGAGACGCATGAAACCTTGCGTGAAGCTCAAGTCCAACAAGGAGGAATTGGAGGTCTCTTAAAGCTACGTGAGGTGCATGGGACCATGCGTGAAGCGCAGGCTGAAGAGTGAGAACCAATGTTCTGAAAATCGGTTCGAACTGGTCGAACTGGAAAGGCAAAACTGCCAAATTTAAGAACCAAAATTGAACTGCCGAACCGGCAGGAACCGGTCGGTCAAACCAAACCGTGACCCGGCCGGTTTTTTAAATTTTTTCAAAAACGCTGCGTTTTGATCCAGAAACCAACCCTAGCCTTCAGTCTTCGGTCCTCACTCTTCAGTTCACTCAGACACCACTCTCGAGCCTCCACCCTGCAGCCCTCCACTCTCGCCTCTCGCACTCAGTGGCCACGCATGCAGTCTCTACCTCGAGCCACCGCCGCCGTTGCAACACCTCCATCAAAGTCACTCACCATCGCAAGTTCGTGGAGTCAGCTTGGAGATTCGCGCAGCCCTTTCCGTCGAAGTCAGTCGTGGAAATCGCAGCCACGGCCACCACTCCTTGCCGTCGCGCAGTGTCGTCCTGAGTGACCTGAAGCCCTTGCCCCTGTCTCGAGCCCCATTCCTGATTCCTCAGTCTCATACATACTCTCATTATTTCTCCCCAAAATACAACCCTAGCCTCCATCGCACCCCCGTTGGTCGCACTGTCGCCGCCTGGTTCGTCGTGATCGTTCTTCAATCATCCTATTTCGTGGTGTTCGAAGGCCCTTCCATTCCTCCAACGCCAATCCTCCTACTAATTGATGATAAATTGATATTGGGTTGTACATGCTTTTATTTTTTTTCTGCTATTAAATTTTGTTAAAGTTTCTTGATTGTACTCATTGCCTAAAGGAATACTTGTATCACATAGCTCACTACTAGTGCCTGCTGTTCGTGTTTGTTTTTTAGTTCATAAATTATCAAATTATATTGATTATTGAATGGCTCTGCTCACTACTGCTATGCTGTGTTGTACTCTGGTTTGTGTCTTCTTTGTTGTTGTGCTATACTTTGGCTCTCTGTTGTTCATTGCTGAGCATTTTTGTGTTTAATTAAGTCAATTAAAACTATGCTTTGGGCTTAATTGTGCTTAGATTGTTAAGTTAGTTAATTCAGCATATGTTCTGCTCTGCTGTTGTTGTGTTGATGTTTTGTGTTTTGTGATTTCTTTGCATAGTGATGTGCTGCTGAAAACTGAAATTGCTGCTGATTTGTGTGTGTTTGTGTTTGTTTTACTGTTTTGTGATTTAATTATGCTTAAATGGTGACTGTCTTCATATTTTTTATTTCAGTTATGTAGGATTTTGTGATTTCTTTGCCTAGTGATGTGCTGTTGGAGATTGAATTGCTGTTGTTAAATTTTTGAAACTTGACAAGTTTGAGGTCTTTGTGGATTCACTGGATTGTAATTTTCCTTTTGTGGATGATAAATTACAAAACTGGTGAACATATATATATTATGGAATCAATAAGCAAACTGAAAGCCGGATGATATATATTATTCCATTCCTTAATTTATGACTCTATCCAGAATTAATGGCATGCAGCATTAGTATCAATAACATTGTGATTTATAGTGGATTTTGATGATTGATGATAAGTTTGGATGTTGGCATTTTATGTTTGGTTGTCTTATTTTGTTATTTGACTTTTGAGTTTGTACTTGAATAAGATCATAACATTCTGGTTTATGTAGTATTTTAATTTGGATAATATTTTAAGGTTTATATTAGACTATAATTATGTTTTAATGTGTTTATTTATATTTTATTTATTATTTTATTATAAAACGGTTTTTCAGTTCAACCACAGTTGAATCGGTTGAACCTATGAACCAGTGAACCAATAGCTAGAACGGTTCGATGACCGGTTCGGTTTTCAGAACCTTGGTGAGGACTGAAGACTGAAGGCTAGGGTTGGTTTCTGGATCAAAACGCAGCATTTTTGACAAAATTTAAAAAACCGGCCGGTCACGATTCGACCGACCAGTTCCTGCCGGTTCGACGGTTCAATTTTAGTTCTTAAATTTGACGATTTTACCTTCTGTCCGAACCGTATTTGTTAACGGTTTCCGGTTCGACCGACCAGTTCGAACCGATTTTCAGAACATTAGTCATAATATTAAAGTGTTGCAACTAATATCATATAAGTCAAATTAATAAAGTGATGTAACTAAAATGATTTAAGTCAAAATATCCAAGTTATTTAAGTTATTAATGGATCTTATTTAATGTAAATTATAAATCAAATAAAAATATTAATTTAATAGTCTTTTAAATAACAAAATAAAAAAAATAAAAAGAAGATAGTAATCAACAGAAATTAAATCCAGAAGACAGCAATCAAAAACCAACAATTAACCTAGAAAAAACAACATGCAACAGTCAACATAATTAAATCCAAAAAACCAACAATTAACTCCCAAAAATAAAACTAAAGCAGTGTATGGATTGAGGCTTACAACTCAGAAATTCAGTAACTCAAAATAAGCAGAAATTAATAGACTCAGAATCAGAAATAAAAAAAACCAAATAAAAGTGACTCCGGCATAGAGGGGATCGAAGACAGAGGCTTGATGTGCGCGAGAGAGAGAAAGATCGACGATGAGGATAGAGACACGATTTTAGGGTGGCCGACGACGACGAGGACAGAGGCGGCGACGCTAACAGCAGCTCCGAGCATACCTGGCGATGCGAGGTGAAGGGATCTAGGAGAAGAGGATAGCGACGGCGGGGCTTGACGCTGGCTAAGGAGAAGAGTTCGTCTGTGACGGCGGCGTTGGCCGTTGGCTGCTGCTGCTGGCTGTTTGGGAGAGAGAGAGAGAGGCTGCTAGGGTTTCTTCTGTGCGAGAAAAGAGAGAGAGCGAGAGGCTGGGTAGGTGTGTGAGACAGAGAGAAGGGGGAACTGGGGAAGGACTGCATTTTGTTAAACTATATTTTTCTTTTTTTTTTTT
>NC_029791.2:36575535-36591229 GCF_000816755.2 Arachis ipaensis
CTTTTAAGAGTTGAAGAAAAATGCTCAAAAATAGAGGGCTTGCTTGGATTCATCAAGCCCATGATTCCATAACCCATTACATCAAAATCTAAACAACCTCGAAGTTTAATGACCGAAAAAGAACCCTCGAAGTTTCGATTCAGATTGATGGGTTTATTCTTGACCCAAAAAAAAAGAGTGATAGGTTTATTGTTTATACATCAATTGCTGTGATTTCTAATTTTAATTTTTTTTTTCTTTTTTTCCGCTCACTTTCCCCATAACAGAAACAAAATAAAAAAGAACAACAACCTTGAAAACCCTAACTCTTTTCCCTGCACCGAAGAGGGGGCAAAAAGCCAAGAACACTCCAGTAGAGGGCTCTCTAGCAGGGTATCCCGTTTCAAGAGCCTTCGATTCGGCTCCCAAATCAACCATTTTCACTACTTACTACTATTGTTGTTATTATTATTATTCCGTAACTCGCGATAGCTGCTGAAGAGATTATACACCTTGTTTTTTAGAGGATTAGGGTTTTGATGGGTACGGAGAGGAAGAGGAAGGTGAGCCTGTTCGACGTGGTTGATGACGGTGCCGTTAAGATGGCGAAGCCGAACGGCGGCGCCGCCAACGCCGTCGGAGGAAACAGCCTCATAAACCGGTGGAATGGGAGGGCTTATTCGCAGAGGTACTATGAGATCTTGGAGAAGAGGAAGACGCTTCCAGTATGGCACCAGAAGGAGGAATTCCTGCAGGCGTTGAAGAATAATCAGACACTCATCCTCGTTGGTGAAACTGGCAGTGGTAAAACCACCCAGGTTAGTTGCTTTCTCATGATTTTCAATGTTTACGTATATAATATATGTTGTAGTTGAGGAAATAAAAGCAAAATGATTGGTTAAGCATATAATTTAGTAATTAATAATTAGTACTTAACATTAAAATCCTGTTTGAGCGCCTTGTATAATATTTAAGCATTACTGTGTAGACATTACGAACTTAAATCTTAGGGGGCAAAACTAAGCTAGGATTTAAGAGGCATTAGGATTTTTGAAGATTGCATCTATGACACGTTTGGAAGTATTGCTTCTTTGACAGACGGTGACTATTTGGAAGCATTGGTGATTCCTAGGTTACTATTAGACTATTAGCAATTACAGGCGCTATATGGAGCTATTGTTTAGCGAGTGATATGCTATGAAATTTGAAAAATATAACTGAACAAAATTTGACAAGGTGCAATTACTAAAAAGCATTATTACACTACTTGTTGGCGTGAGTTTTTCCTTTTTATTTTATTTTATTTTATTTTGTTTTGTTTTGGCTTGCAGATCCCCCAGTTTGTTTTGGAGGCTGTTGATATAGAAAGCCCTGATAAACGCAGAAAGATGATGGTTGCATGCACACAGCCACGTAGGGTGGCTGCAATGTCTGTCTCCCGGCGTGTGGCGGAAGAGATGGATGTGAATATTGGAGAAGAGGTTGGTTACAGCATCAGATTCGAAGATTGCAGTAGCGCAAGAACCGTTTTGAAGTATGTTCTATTTATATCTAGGAAATTATTGTTCTTCTACTTCATATGAATATAAAGTTTTTTTTAATCATGCTGCTATTTTTGTTACTCGTGTAGTCTAAATGTTTATGCCTTTTTGTTACCCTTACAGGTATCTCACAGATGGTATGCTTCTGAGGGAGGCAATGGCTGATCCACTTTTGGAACGATATAAAGTAATTGTTCTTGATGAAGCACACGAAAGAACTTTGGCCACAGATGTGCTATTTGGCCTTCTAAAGGAAGTGCTTAAAAATAGACCTGACTTGAAGTTGGTCGTGATGAGTGCGACTCTTGAAGCTGAAAAGTTTCAGGGATATTTTAATGGCGCTCCACTTATGAAAGTTCCTGGAAGGTTACATCCAGTGGAGATTTTCTATACCCAGGAACCTGAAAGGGACTACTTGGAGGCTGCTATTAGGACGGTGGTGCAGATACACATGTGTGAACCTCCTGGAGATATACTTGTCTTCCTTACCGGTGAGGAAGAAATAGAGGATGCATGCCGCAAAATTACGAAAGAAGTTTCAAATATGGGAGATCAGGTAGGCCCTGTGAAAGTGGTTCCACTGTATTCTACTCTTCCGCCAGCAATGCAGCAGAAGATTTTTGAGCCAGCTCCTCCTCCAGTAAATGAGGGTGGACCCCCTGGAAGGAAGATTGTGGTGTCAACAAACATAGCTGAAACATCACTAACAATAGATGGTATAGTCTATGTCATTGACCCTGGCTTTGCTAAGCAGAAGGTTTATAACCCTCGCATCCGTGTTGAGTCTCTCTTGGTATCTCCAATATCAAAGGCTAGTGCACACCAGAGGTCTGGGCGTGCTGGAAGAACTCAACCAGGGAAATGTTTTAGACTTTATACTGAGAAAAGTTTCCATAATGATCTTCAGCCACAAACGTATCCTGAAATTTTGAGATCGAATCTTGCCAACACAGTTCTCACCTTGAAGAAACTTGGCATAGATGATTTAGTGCATTTTGATTTCATGGACCCTCCTGCCCCAGAGACCTTAATGCGGGCATTGGAAGTGTTAAATTACTTGGGTGCACTGGATGATGATGGTAACTTAACAAAGCTGGGTGAGATTATGAGTGAATTTCCTTTGGACCCACAGATGTCAAAGATGCTCGTTGTCAGTCCAGAATTCAACTGTTCAAATGAGATACTTTCAGTTTCTGCCATGCTATCAGGTATTGTTTTTATATTAACATATACTTCTAATTTCATGTCTGTCCAGAGTCTCCCGCATAATGTTAAAGGGAATGTATCTGCGTTGGGCTCCATTATGAAATGGACGCCCAGCATTCATGCACAGTGATAATATTGTGCATATGATGGGGATGTTTGACTGCTTACGTGTGTGCTTGGTTTGCACATGAAAGCTGTCGGTAGTGTGTCCTGTTAGGTAGCCATCAGCAACTGTCTTCTCTGGGTTCCATGCCCCCGGTTGGCATGCTCCATAGGATTCTAAGTAAGTGCTGATGCAGATAGTTGCAGTTTCTCAGTATTCTCTCATGAAGAAAATCGTGTGGTCTCGCCTCTATGCATCTGCTGACCTTCCGTGGGCCTCCTCTGTGATAATCAATTTCTTTCTTTAGTACCCAATTGCTTTGTCCGGCCTAGAGAGGCACAGAAAGCTGCTGATGAAGCGAAAGCTAGATTTGGGCACATTGATGGAGATCATCTCACGCTATTGAATGTATATCATGCCTACAAACAAAACAGTAAGTGCTATATGTGCTAGCTTTCTGTTTCGTTTTCAATTTCTTGCTTGTTACATGCTCTGACGGGGTATCCGAAATTGGCTTTTCAGATGAGGATCCTTCATGGTGCTATGATAATTTCGTTAATCATAGGGCACTGAAAGCAGCCGACAACGTTAGACAACAGCTAGTCCGTATCATGGCCAGGTTTAACCTGAAGTTATGCAGCACTGATTTCAATAGTCGGGACTACTACGTCAACATCAGAAAGGCTATGCTGGCGGGATATTTTATGCAGGTAGCTCATCTGGAGCGAACTGGACACTACTTGACTGTGAAAGACAACCAGGTTTGGAAAGACGACCTGCTATTTTTCCATTTACTTTTTTCTTTCACCGTCATAAATTTTGTATCTTCAAAATAGCTAGAAGTACCTTGGTGGATTGTACTCATTACATAACTTGTTCTTGTTGTAGGTGGTTCACTTGCACCCATCAAATTGTCTGGATCACAAACCTGAATGGGTCATCTATAATGAGTTTGTTCTTACAAGTCGGAATTTTATTAGAACTGTTACAGACATACGTGGTGAATGGTAAGAATTTTCCTGTTTCTGAATTCTATTCTTGTACTGCCATTTCATCTTTTATTTTTGGGAGAGAGAGAGGAGGGGGGGACGGGTGTTATCTTAGGATAAAAATCCTAATTTGCAGAATAGTTTTTCTATAAATTACATGAACTAACATTCTTTCATAAGTCAGAATTTCAAGGTTTTGAATTATGAAGCTGACAAAGATAGTTGCAGTTTGTTTTTCTGAATCGGAACTAAGAATTTGGTTTGTCCTGTATGGTGTTTTGACCTTCCAGTCAGACTATGTTTGATGTCATTGACATGTACTTAACCCGACGATCGATTGCTATCTGACAGGTTAGTTGATGTAGCTCCACATTATTATGATTTGTCAAATTTTCCTCAATGCGAAGCGAAGCGTGTTCTTGAGAGGCTTTACAAGAAACGAGAGAAAGAAAGAGATGAAGCCAGGAGTAGGAAATGAAGTCCTATCCCATCCACACCATTTTAACCTTGGATTTGGATTTTTCGTCTCCTTCATTTTGACATAAATTTCATTGTGCAAAAGTTGGCTAATACTACCGAGGAATGAAATTATTGTCATTATCGCATTCACGAGTTGAGAAGTTGAAGAATTGCCCAAGTTCCTTGTATTATTTATTTGCTAGAGTAGTAATATGTATTCGTGGTGTTTGTTTTATTTACCCTGTGGAGTATTTTGAAATTTGCAATTTTTGTTCTTTTTGGATGTTACATTCCGATAAAGGTCTGAATTCGGATGCGATGCCAATACCCTGCATAATGGTACTCATATTATAGTAAGTACAGAAAAAGCAAGTAGATCCAAAGGTACCATTTCAAATGGCCATGTTTTATTTGAATGTTCCCTTGTAGCACGTAGGTTAGTTCTTTCGTCTTATCAGGTTTTGATATTCCGATTGTTGAGCCACCTAAAATGCCTTTGGTACTAGAACCAAAAGTGAGTCGTGTCAGCTTAAGTTATCTTTAACTTTACCAGTAGTTTCATAAATTATAAATTGAGCTTGTAAGATGAGCATGAGTTAAAAACATTAGTTCATGTTTCCTGTTGAATGTTATGGTGCTTTCAAGATGTCCGGAATTTAGCGGTCCGAGAATGTTTTAGATAAAAAAATTTGCTAAGATAGCTATTATACCTCTAATAATCGAGCTAATTTATTTGAGCTACTTTTTTAAACTAAATTTAACTTAAGAACATAAATCCGTGGATCTAGTTTAACCAGTCTAATTTGATAAGTACAATAAGAGGATTAACTGAAAATTTGCATTTAGTAAATTATTTGAAGAACAGATATTGCCAATGATACAAAGAAAAGGGAAATGAATTGGAAAAACATTTTGTACAAAAATCAAAACAGAAAGTTTTAATTGACCCGAGGATATTACCATTGTTCATTTGGTTTCCAGAGCTTTGGTTGTCGCCTACATAGTTGCAGTCATGTTTTCCAAGGAAGCCATAAAGTCTACAGGGTTAGGATTATTCCCTGTCGCTTCAAGAATAGCATTTCCTATTCTGTCTCTACCTTGCCCGCGACCGCGTCCGCGAGTCGACATCTGGTCCCTATACACACCAAACAAGTGATATCAAGTTGATCAGTCTCAATATCGCAAATCTAGTGCTTTAAGCCCCAAATGCATGCTCATGAACGTTTATGCCACATATATCAGTTAGATATTCTAATAGCACATAGACACATATACAGAGAATGCACAGAAGCATAGTCAATCCGTCCCTCAGGCTCTACAGGAACAAACAGCTCTGATACCATAATGTAACACCCTACCACACAGTTTTACGCTTAAGCCGTAAAACAGAGGTGGTGTGGTATTACGAGCTCTAAAACAAAATATATACACAATAGTATCTGAAAGAGTAATATACGAGGAGCCTTGAAAAACGGGTAAAACAAAATCGCAAAATAAAAAGCGCAACGCTCAGGAAACGAGATTACTTGCGTGCTAAGCAACCTAAAGATCATAGGTGTAATTAAACAAAGAGAGAGAATAAAGAATCAAGGATACAGAATAACTAGCTCCTAACTCAGCCTGCGAAGCCAAGGCTGGCCAAAGAATATTTACATACGTGTATACACATCCCAAAATACCCAAAATACCCAAAATACAAAGATAAAACCTTAACTCTCCTTAAACCTCTAAGAGGGGCAAAATAAACAAGTTTCTTGGAGAGAAAGCTAAGTACATATATACATAAACTGAATAACAAAAGAACCCAGGAACTACTCCGCTTCAGAAGTCCAGACGCCTAGCGAGGTGCCTTTCGACCTGCATCTGCAAACAACAACACAGTATGGAATGAGAACCGGAGGTTCTCAGCATGGTAAAGGTGCCACGCACATAATATATAAGGTCCAGGGAATGCCAGAGGCAATCTTAGAATGCCGACGCTCAGATTATAAGACATAAGTTACTAAACAGAAACCACAAAGGGGTAGGTGTTCTAAGGAATTCCAAACTCAACTTAAACCTAACTTTAACATTAAACCTATCCACCTTTCCTCCGCTTCTCCATCACCAATGATTTAGCAGAGACAAACAAACAAACAATTTCAAGAACAAGTAGAAGGCAGGTAGTGCAAGTAGCAAATATAACAATTAGCATAATATATATTCAGTTAGGCATTCCCAAGTATGCATAGAAAACAAACAAACAAAATGCACATGATGTATGAGTGTCCAATGGCTGATGAGGCTCATCTGTCGGTTATCAAGCTAACCCGATAAGTCCGAAACCCTTGGACTGTCCCTCGTCGCGCATCCCCATGAGTCTATACATAGCTTTTTGTCATTTCATTCATAATTCATACATTCATTCATTCATTCATATATAACTTACTCAATGGGGGATATCCATTTCCGAAAATTTATACGTGTTCGGTCACCCTTACGACGTAGGGTCAACAGAGTATCAAGTCTCAACCTAGAACACGTGGTGGCAAGCCACGGTTCTGTACCCAGAAAAACTCGTATCTCAGATAACATTAAATTCATAAGCCATATAAATATTCATAATCATTCACATTCATCATATAATCGTTCATTATAGCCATGGCATCATAACTTCTTTCAGCCTTCACATCATTCTCTTATAATTCATCACGTTTGCCCCTTTTCTTCATCCCCAAGTTACCTCAATTTCCTAGCTTCAACTAACTACTAGGCTTAGTATTATATTTTATAACTAAAAGGATGATAATAGAGGTTTAGGAGTCTGAAATTTGATTTAAAAACACAAAATCCAGTTTTGCAGAAAACAGGGGCCACGCGTACGCGTTTGTATGCATTTAGGCCAAGACGCGTACGCATCCCCGGATTACGCGTACGCATATGCGCATGGTCGCGTATGAGAAACTTGCGTACTCATAATCCTCAAGTCACGCGCACGCATCGGCCACACGTACGTGTGGGCGTGCAAATTTAGCCCATTACGCGTGCACATAGGTCCGAAAGCCAAGTTATGGGTCGCTGAAGTTCGGCCAAAAACCAAACTTCACAAAAACTTCAAAATCTCGTTTTCTTTTTAAAACTCATTCCAACCCAACTCATCCTACCTATAATCATCAAAATAACATACCTTTAACAATATCACAACAATCTTTACAATCCTACCATTTCTCAACTCAACAACATCTCACTTCAACCTTTCAATACAATAGAATATCATTTCACTTATTCAACATACATATACATACACATACATAACATCATCAATTCATCATTCTTGGTTCATTCAACAAGCACCCCAATTCATGTCACAATTCTTACTAAAATCACTAACCATTAAGTACATTCATACGTTCCAACCTAACATATGGTCATCTAGTCTAAATTTTCACAGAACATTACATATTAAATATGTGAAACCTAAACCATACCTTGGCCGATTTTCACGTATTAACCAAGGCAACTCACTTAGGCAAAAAGGGCAAGGCTTTAATCACCAAAATTTAACTCTAACACCCACCAAGCTCTCAAATCAAGCTTCCAATGATTCCAAGGTCTCCATATCATGCATTCATACACCTAACACATATATATACATACATATACCCAAAAACTCAATATCCAACATAATCAAAACAAGAAATAGCTAGGATTTATAGTCCTTACCATGTCCATGGACTAAATGAACTAAATCCGACAAGCTCCATAAGCTAATTTGAACCTAGAGAACCAAAATTGACAAAATCTCAACATAGAGGCTCAAAATTTTCGAAAATTAAAGGGGTAGAGAAACTGAGGTGAGATTAAAGCTTAACTATAAATTGATCCGATAGAATCGTAGAGCTTGACGCGCTGGACGTGTGGCCGCAAACGGTGCGGCAATCGGAGCTCGCAGCTGAGAGTTATGGTGGTTAGAAATTGGAACAAGGGTTTAGAACCCTTTTCTTCCCCTCCTTGTGTTTCAGTGTGCTTTTTGCTAAATTGGGGAGGAAGATGAGCTTTAGCTCATTTAAGTGATGGGTCCAGTTTAGCCCACGGATCCGGTTTGGATCTGGTTCAATCGGTTTTATCTATTCGGTCCAATCTTGGGCCAAATTCTTCGAAATTAGTGTCAAAATTCTCGTTTTAAAGAGCTTTATCCTATTTCAATATAATATTTTCATTTTTAATTTTCCTTATTAAAATTTAATTTATTGACCAATTATTTACTAATTTAGTGGGGTTTATATCCTACACACCTAATTAAGAATTTTGCCCTCAAAATTCAGATTCAATTACCTGAAAAGAGGTGTAGGTAGTCCTTCTGCATATCTGACTCGAGCTCCCAAGTCTGCTCTTCAATACCAGCCCAACTCCAAGCTACTTTCACTAATGATACTTTCTTTCCGCGCAAACGCTTAATGCTGGTATCATCAATCCTAACTGGAGTTACTGGAAGCGTCAGATCTTCCCTTACTTGAATTGATTCTGGTTTTAGGACATGACTTGCGTCAGGAGTATACTTCCGAAGCTGCGACACGTGAAATACGTCATGCAGGTTTGAAAGATGCGGCGGTAAAGCGATCATATAAGCCACTGGTCCAATTCTCTTCAGGATCTTAAACGGTCCAATGTAACGGGGATTCAGTTTCTTTGTCCTAATAGCTCTTCCCACTCTGGTGGTTGGAGTAACCTTCAGAAACACATGCTCTCCTTCCTCAAAATCCAAAGGATTCCGCCTCTGATCAGCATAACTCTTTTTATGGCTTTGAGCTATAAGCATTCGGTTACGGATCTTCTTTATCTGTTCTGTGGTCTCAGCTATCATCTCAGGCCCTAACAAGCTCCTTTCTCCAGCTTCATACCAACATAGCGGAGATTGACATTTCCTACCTTACAAAGCCTCATACGAAGCCATTCCGATAGTCGCATGGTAGCTGTTGTTATAAGCAAACTCCACTAGGGGCATATACCGATCCCAGTTCGCCGGCTGGTCCAAAACACAAGCTCTCAACATATCCTCCAAAGTCTGGATTGTTTTTTTTGACTGACCATCCGTCTGAGGGTGATATGCAGTGCTTAGGCTCAATTGAGTGCCAAATGCTCATTGAAAGGCTTCCCAGAACCTTGATGTGAATCGAGGATCCCTGTCGGATATAATGGTGGAAGGTACACCGTGTAATCTCACAATTTTCTTAATGTATAGTCGCGCTGACTCCTCCATCGTGCAACTTATCCGAATGGAGAGAAAGTGAGCCGATTTGATTAGTCAGTCCACAACCACCCAAATGGCGTCATAACCCATCCGAGTCTTAACTAAGCCCGGTACGAAATCCATTGCAATACTCTCCCACTTCCATTGTGGAATCTCCAAAGGCTGAAGGGTTCCTGATGGTCTCTGGTGCTCAATCTTAACTTTCTGGCAAGTTAAACACTTGGAAATGTGCAACGCCACATCATTTTTCATTCCAGGCCACCAGAACATCGTCTTTAGATATTGATACATCTTGGTGCTTCCCGGATGGATTGAGAATCCGGTCTTATGAGCTTCCTTCAGGATGCTTTGTCGTAAATCTTCGACATCTGGCACAATAATCTGGTCCTTGAACCTCCAAAAACCATCCTTGTATTTTGACACTCTCCACTGTTTGCCTTGCTCAATCTCCAGCAAAATCTTATACAATTCTTTGTCATTCTGATGAGCCTTTAGGAGTTCAGCTTTGAAATCACTTGAAATAGGTAGTTGACTTAAGCACAGAGTCACAAACTCTTCTCTAACTCCCAGTTTCAAACCTTGGAAAGCTCTTAATAACTCTTCCTCTCGCAACATCATCCAAGCAGCACAAAGAGACTTCTGGCTCAAGGCGTCTACTATAACATTCTCCTTTCCAGGGTGGTAGTTTAACTCAAAGTCATAGTCTTTCAGAAGCCCCATCCATCTTCTTTGACACATATTCAACTCTTTCTGCTCAAAGAGGTATTTCAAACTCTTGTGGTCTGAGTAAACTTAGAACTTAATGCCATAGAGATAATGCCTCCAGATCTTCAGAGCAAACACAACAGCAGCAAGTTCTAAGTCGTGAGTTGGGTAGTTCATCTCATGTAGCCTTAACTACCGTGAGGCATATGTCATAACTTTATGGTGCTGCATCAGCATGCACCCCAGACCCTTCAGTGATGCATCGCAGTACACTTCAAACGATTCACTCGGCTAAAGCAAAACTAGCACAGGTGCAGTGGTCAACCTCTGTTTCAATGCCAGAAAACTTTCTTCACACTCAGGAGTCCAAACGAAAGGCATATCTTTCCTAGTCAGCTTGGTTAAAGGTAAGGCGAGCTGTGAAAATCCCTTAATGAATCTCCGATAATAACCTGCCAAACCTAGGAAACTCCTGATCTCCGTCACTAAAGTTGGTCGCTCCCAATTCATCACTGCTTCAACCTTAGCAGGATCTACTGCTATTCCCTGCTTGCTCACCACGTGGCCAAGAAACTTCACCTCTCTCTTTCAAAATTCACACTTAGATAGCTTAGCATACAGTTTCCTATCTTTCAAGATTCGCAGCACAGTCCGTAAGTGATCCGCATGATCATCTTCTGTCTTGGAGTAAATAAGAATGTCATCGATGAATACGACAACAAACTTATCTATATACGGATGGAAAATTCTATTCATGTAATCCATGAATATTGCCGGAGCATTAGTCAACCCGAAAGACATCACTGTGTACTCATAATAACCATAACGCGTCCTAAAAGCAGTTTTGGGAATATCCTCATCTCTAACCCTTATCTGGTGGTATTCTGATCGCAAATCAATCTTAGAAAACACACCGGCTCCTTGTAACTGGTCCATTAGGTCGTCAATTCTTGGTAACCCGATATTTATTCTTCACAGTAATCTTATTTAGCTGCCGATAATCAACACACAAGCGTATACTTCCATTTTTCTTCTTTACCAGTAGCACTGGCGCTCCTCACGAAGAAACAAGCGGCCGAATAAAGTGTTTACCCAATAAATCTTCTAGCTGAGCCTTCAGCTCGGCCATTTCTAGAGGTGACATCCTATAAGGAGCACTCGAGATTAGACCGGCTCCAGGCACCAACTCAATAGCGAATTCAACCTCTCGGTTAGGTGGAAATTCGTCAATATCGTCTGAAAATACCTCTGAGAACTCACACACAACCGGAATTTGCTCCAAGGTTTGGTCATCACCCAAAACACCCGCAGTTAATAGCATAATGCCCCAACATTCAGTCCTAGAATAATTTATCATCATAGAGTTCAAATAATAGTGATTCACCACGACAGGCGCTTCTGACCCTTCCGGCATAAAGCATACCATTTTCTCAGAACAATCAAGCAAGACATGGTTCTTGGACAACCAATCTAGTCCCAAGATGAGATCAAGACCAGTCATCAGTAGACAAATCAGGTCATGCACAAATTCACGTTGTTGTACTCAAAACGGAACTTGTAGACATCTTAACCTAGTCACCATAGCTTCATGGGTAGCATTATACACCTTTAAATCATACCCCCAGGACTACTATTTTCAACCCTAACTCATTAGCCTTCTCAAATGGAATAAATGAATGTGTTGTCCAAGAATCAAATAAGGCATTTAAAACTTTACCGGCCATCTCACAGTTACCTCTAATCAGTGTCTCTGATCCCTCAGCACCTACTGCAGAAGTGGTATGCACTCCCCGGGCTACTGCACTCTACCAGTCTCATACTTCTTCTTCTCTGGGCAATTATTGGCCAAGTACCCGTGCTGTCCACAGAAATAGCATACTCCGGTTCCAAACCTGCACGGAACTCCTGGATGATACTTCCCACATCTCTGACAGCTCAAATTCTGTTGTGGCTGCTTTCTATACCTTCTTCCCTGATTAGCATTAGCATTCAGCCTTCTGAAGTTGCCCTGCCCCTGATTGTTTTGAGGGACAAAGCTGCCACGCTTGAACTGTCTGTCCCTTGGTGCAAAATTCCTCCCTGAAGTCCTCTAGAAAGGCACCCTCATGCTTCCCTTCTCTGCTGCCACCTTCCTTACACACTCCTGAGCCACACTACTCTTATTCACGAGTTCAGAAAACACCCTGATCTCCATAGGTGCAACGAAACTCAGAATATTGCTCCGAAGGCTTCCCTCATACTTGATACATTTCCATTAAGCAAAATCCTCAGGAGCTCCCTGACAAATCCGGGAAAAGTGGCACAACTCCTCAAACCTGCTAGTATACTCAGTAATAGTCATCTGGCCTTGTTTCAGCCGAAGCAGTTCAAGTTCTTTACCATTCCTGACTGAACTGGGAAAGTATTTCTTATAGAACTCTGTTTAGAATAGTTTCCAAGAAATCACAACACCATCTGGCTGCACGATTTGCCGTGTTCCCTGCCACCAGTGCTGGGCCTCGCCTTGTAGCTGATAGGTTTCAAACTCAACCCGCTTCTCTTCAGGAACCTTTGAGCCTGTAGTGCTTGCTCTATAGCCTAAATCCAATTGTTCGAATCGGTAGGGTTTGAGATTCCCCTGAAGGTCGGAGGATGAACCTTCAGGAAAGAGGAAAGCATCATCGGGCCCTCATCACCATTATTGCCATTATTCTCATTGTTCATTTGGTTTCCTAGAGCTTTGGCTGTCGCCTGCATAGTCGCAGCCATGTTTCCTAGGGCAGCCATAAAGTCTACAGGGTTAGGATTATTCCCTGTCGCTTCAGGAATAGCATTTCCTATTCTGCCGCTACCTCGCCCGCGACTGCGTCTGCGAGTCGACATCTAGTCCCTATACACACCAAACAAGTGATATCAAGTTGATAAGTCTCAATAGCGCAAGTCTAGTGCTTTAAGACCCAAATGCATGCTCATGAACGTTTATGCCACATATATCAGTTAGATATCCTAATTGCACATAGACACATATACAGAGAATGCACAGAAGCATAGTCAATCCGTCTCTCAGGCTCTACAAGAACGAATAGCTCTGATACCATAATGTAACACCCTACCGCACAAAGTTTTACGCTTGAGCCGTAAAACAGAGGTGGTGTGGTATTACGAGCTCTAAAACAAAATATATACACAATAGTATCTGAAAGAGAGTAATATACGAGGAGCCTTGAAAAACGGGTAAAACAAAATCACAAAATAAAAAGCGCAACGCTCAGGAAACGAGATTACTTGCGTGCTAAGCAACCTAAAGATCATAGGTGTAATTAAACAAAGAGAGAGAATAAAGAATCAAGGATACAGAATAACTAGCTCCTAACTCAGCCTGCGAAGCCAAGGTTGGCCAAAGAATATTTACATACGTGTATACTGATAAACCACTATTTTATGGTTTATCTTGTGCTCAATTGAGTGGATTTCATCAACTTTTTACCCACTTATTCATATTATTTGCATGGTTTTACGTTTGCCTTCCTAATTATGTGCTTTGATTGAAAACATGCTTCTTTGATCTTATATTTGCTTATTATTAATCCTCTCTTATTACCATTAGATGCCTTGATATGTGTGTTAAGTGTTTTCAGATATTATAAGGCAGGAATGGCTTGGAGGATGGGAAGAAAGCATGCAAAAGTGGAAGGAATGCAAGAAGTTGGAGAAATTGCTAAGCTGTCCAGCCTGACCTCTCTGTACTCAAACAGCTATAACTTTAGCTACAGAGGTCCAAACGATGCGGTTCCAGTTGCGTTGGAAAGCTAACGTTCGAGACTTCGATTTGATATATAATATGCTATAGTTCCCCTAACGCTAGGCGACGCGACCGCGTGATCCATGCGGCCACGTTGCAGTGACAAAAAACCAGCGTGGCAAAATTCGAAACCAACAAATTCTGGACTATTTATGACCCTGTTTGCGGCCCAGAAAACACAGATTAGAGGCTATAAAGTGGGGGATTGCATCCATTCATGAGGAGGCTCTCATAATTCATAATTTTAGGAGTAGATGTAGATTTTAGAGAGAGAGGTTCTCTCCTCTCTCTTAGGATTAGGATTTAGGATTTCTCTTAGTTTTAGGAGTGACTCTCAATCCCAGGTTTAATATTCCTTTTACGTTATATTCCTCTTTTTACTTTCAGATGCTTCAATGCTTGTATTAGATATGTTGCCCAATTGGCTTATGAACTTTTCATGTTAAGATCTGCATATTTTATTTAATATTATTTGAGGTATTTCAGATTTAAGATTGCTTTGCTTTATTTATATTAATACTTTTAATTTAATTTAGATATTTTTCTCCCTTTTGGCTTTGGTCAAGTGATTGGTAGTACTTGAGTTATCAAACTCAGCAAGTGATTGAAATTGGCAGATTTTGCTTTAGCTAGGATTGCTCTAACACTAGTCTCTCCACAGGAGTTGACTAGGACTTGAGAATCAAGCTAATCAGTCCACTTAACCTTCCTTTGTTTAATAAAGGCTGACCAAGTGGGATTAAAACCCAATTTTCTTCACACTTGATAAGGATAACTAGGATAGGAATTCCAATTATTATACCTTACCAAGAGATTTTATTTTATTATTATTACTTTATTTTATTTGTCATATAACATATTCCCACCTTACTTCCTAAACCCCAATTTACAAACTCATAACCAATAATAAAAACATACCTCCCTGCAATTCCTTGAGAAGACGACCCGAGGTTTAAATACTCGGTTATCAATTTTAAAGGGGTTTGTTACTTGTGGCAACCAAAAACGTTTGTACGAAGGGATTTCTGTCGGTTTAGAGACTATATCTACAACGCGACTGTTTTTATGACATTCTTTACTGGCAAAAATTCCAACGTCAAAATGGCGCCGTTGCCGGGGAACTGCAAACGTGTGCCTTATTATTGGTTATTGTAAATATTTTTTTATTTTTGCTTGTTTATTTGTTTTTATTTTTGTTTTTATTTTTTGCTTTTCCATAAATTAAGAGGTTATTTGTTTTTATTTAGTTATTAAAAAAAAATTTTTTCAAAAATTTGTTCTTAGCGTTCATCTTGATCTTCAAGTTGTTCTTCGCGTTCATCTTGACCTTCAAGCTGCTCTTAGTTGTTTTCTTCGTTTTGATCTAAAAATTTGAAATTTGGTGTCATTTTATTGTTTTTCTCTTTCCTCATTAAATTCAAAAATATTTTTAATTAATTTTTTCGAAAAAAAATTCAGATTTTTATTTTTAAAATTTTTATCTTATCTTATCTTATTTCAAAAATCAAATTTCAAAAATTTAAAATTCAAATTTCAAATTTCAAATTTCAAAAATTTAAATTTTGAATTTGAAAATTAAATTTTCAAATTCAAAATTTAAATAACCTTTTAATTTAAATTTATTTTTATTTTCATTTTTAATTGCTACTATGAACTCTCTCCCCTTTGGCTATGAGTCTGGTTACAATTATGTTGCAGGAA
>NC_029791.2:36612197-36615766 GCF_000816755.2 Arachis ipaensis
ATATGCCTATGAACCTCCTCAACACAACTTGGGACCGCCATACTCACAAGCCTCTTTCCACCATTCACCTCCATATGACCCTAACCTACATCCACCATACCAACCACCTTATGAACCAAATGAACCATACATAGATCCACCCCAAACCTCCATGGAGAGAGCACTTACCGATCTAAACTCTACTATACGAGCTCTCGCCGCCCAAATCAGACTACCAAATACCTTTAACAATCAACCCTCAAGCTCTAGTGCACTTCCTTTTCAATCACAGAATGATCTCTCCATTCCACCACCACCTCAATATCTGCCATCTCCATATCCATCAATCCAAGAGCACTATGATCCTACCTATGATAACCGAGTGCATCAAGAGACAAAGGATCGTTTCAAGGAAACAGTGGATCGATTTCAGGCAACCACTCAACAACTGGAGCAAGCATTAATTCAATGGGCTTCTAGGCGCTCAAATATACAAGGATCAGCCACAGCTCCATGTGGACAGTCTAGTAAAGAGCGTAGCATAAAGGAGATACCAGAAACCCCAGTGGACAAGACAGAGCATGAATTCATACTAGAACAAGTAGAAGAAGTTGTCATCGTTCAAGAAGAAGAGTTGGTTGAAGACTTATGAGATGCAGAACCTCCATGGGAAAGTCCAGTCATAGAACCCCCTTCCAAGACATTTGAAATTGATGCTGAGAAGGGTGTACAACCTCCAAGGCATATCACAGTTGAAGACTTGGAAGAGGTTGATCAAGAGATGGAGATTCAAGAAGAGGAAGCACAACCTCCCATGCCCTTGGAAAGCAATGAAGAGAAGATTGAATTGGAAGAAAGCTACCAAGAGGAAGAGGTTGAAATTGAAGAAGCTTGCAAAGAGGTGGTAGTTATCAGAAAAGAGCACAAGGGAGTGGAGCTTGCAATTTCATTAAAAATACCTCCCCCTAAGTTGCCATCATCCTTCACAACATTCAAGTGGGTAAAATTCATATCCCATAGCTTTCTAATCCCACTTGAATATGGGCTACTGGAGACGGATGGTCAACTTAGAGCTCTTTGTGGCATTAAGAGTAAGAGAAAAATGGCCAGTGGTAAGAATTGTCCTACAAGGTTCATTATGGTTGAAAGCTTTAAGTTTAAATTAAACGCAGAGGTTGGTATAGAGCTCAATTGAATGGGTCTAGGAAGTTGTTTGGACACTTTAGTGAGAATTCAGATTGTTTGCTACCCGGAAGGAATCATGATGATCAACACAAAGACGGGTGCAAAAGCAAGGTTTGGGACCCCGGAATTCATTCCAGCAATCAACACTCTTGGGGTCTTGTCACTTGCTTTAACTTACTTGAAGGCTTTCTGCGCCTAGTTTGGGACCCCGGAGGTTACTGGAGATACTAACATTGGTGGAGATTCCTGGATGAATACAAGCATAAGCCACCATAACAGGGAGCTCACTAAATGTCCAACTTAAGGACAATAACTAAAAGTGCTAGGTGGGAGACAACCCACCATGATATGATCGTTCATTTTTTATTTTTATTTAGTTTTATTTGTTTTTGAGTTTTATTTTATTTTATTGAACCTGGAGTTTTGCATCACATTCATATTAACACTGCATTCTGCATATTTTTTTTCAGATTATCAAAAAAAAAAAAGAGCGAGCACGCGACGCGATCGCATTAGCGACGCGTCCGCGTCGCAAGGAGAGGGGAGAAAAATAAAAACGAACAGAGAGTTTCGCAGGAGCAGCGCTGGAGGCGAGCCAATGGCACAAATCACCCCACGCGACCGAGTCGCCGACGCGTCCGCGTCCCATGGGAACTTTGGCCTCCCACGCGACCGCGTCACCCACGCGGCCGCGTGACCTGAAAATCGACGTCAAAAGGGTGCATGGCCGAAAGTTATGCTGAAGTTGGGCTGGACTCGTGCTGGAAGCCCAAGCCCTCCCACGCGAACGCGTGCCCCACGCGTCCGCGTCATATTGAAGATAAGGCCATCCACGCGATCGCGTCACCCACGCGATTGCGTCACCCAGATTTTTGGCAAAAGAATTTTGAACAGAGAGTTGCGCGACCGCGAGGTTGCACTTGCGCCAATCACACAAATCAGGTCACGCGATCGCGTGACCCACGCGTCCGCGTCATAAGCGGTGCACAGAATATCCAGATCAGCCAAATTTCTTATCTTTTCTTCTCTAATCCTTATTTTTCCTATCTTTTCTTATTTCTTTCTTCTTCCTTTCTTATTTTCTTTCACCTCCATTTTATTTTACTTAATTTATTTACATATATTCATTCGTTGAATTTAAATTTGTGCATATTTTTATTTTCTTTTCTGAATTTTTTATTTTTCTATTGGTGTTAAAAAATTTTTTTTTTTCAACTGTTGCATCTTTTCTTGAATTTATTTTGGTAACTTGTTTTACACTGTGGGATGATATTAATTATCTGCCAATGCCAATCTTTTATGATACTTGCACTCCATTTGCATTGACATGAGCTTGTATTGATACTTCCATTACCCACACTCATCCCCTATACAAATTTTATACCACTGGCATGCCATGTACTTCTATTATTTTCTCACTTGCATGTTGTAGCTACCATGTAATTGAGACCCTTATTATCTGGCATTAACACCCATATTTTATTTATTTTCTATCTTTATTTTTGGGTTACTTTTTTTTTCCCTCTTCTTTCAGGATGGCCACCACAAAGGGAGAGGAAAAGCTTCTTAATGGGAGAGACAAACAAGTTCCTACGCACATTCCTTGATGAGAGGAGCATCAGTTGGAGCAACCCGTCCACCTGCACATCTCAGCATGCACCGAGGACGGTGCAATCTTTAAGTGTGGAGAGGTCGATACCGATCTCCATGGGTTAGTACTTTCCTGTTTCAAACACCAATATTTTATTTTCTTTGTTAATTGTTACATTTGCATATCTAATTGCATGTTTATTTGATTTTATGCATTTAGTTACTACTTGGTTGAAGTAATATTTTTTTTTCAAGAAATTTTTATAATATTTCACTAATTTAAATTGAAAAAAAAAAATTTGTGTTAAAACTTGTTTGAAGTTGTATTTGGAACATGGTTTTTGAGTCAAAGAACACACAACCTGTGAGATTTGAGCTTATTTATATGGTTACATTATTTAACCATAAATATTTTATTCCTGTGTGTTCCCTTCTCTATGATTGTAATCTTTACTTTGTTCCATTCTATATGTCCAATATTTAGTGTATTTACATGCTTGCATATGATTGAGGCCATTGCTTGATTTTAGCTCACTTATCCCAAAAATTAGCCTACCTTTTACATCACCCTTGTTAGCCCCCTTGAGCTTTTAAATTCCTCTTGTTCTATAACCACATTACTAACCTTAAGCAGAAAAATAAATTAATTATCCCAAATTGAATCTTTGGTTAGCTTAAGTTAGAGATTGTGCATCAATTAAGTGTGGGGAAACTGTGGAAACATGGGTTAATAAGGGAATGTATCATGTTTTTAATTTATTTAAATATTGGAAATTTGGGAACCTACTCATGAAAAACCAAAATAGAAAAATAAT
>NC_029791.2:36615775-36655828 GCF_000816755.2 Arachis ipaensis
CCTACAAAAAAAAGAAGAGAAAAAGAGAAAAAGAGAAAAAGAGAAAAAGAAAAAAATATATATAAATAAATAAATAAATAAAGGGGACAAATTTACCCCAATGCTAAGTTAATGAAAATATCAATGCACATGTGACAAAAGTAAAGAAATATAAAAAATTTGGTACATGAGTATGGGAATTATACAAAAGTGGGAATTTTGGGTAGCTAGGCATGAATTAGAATTATATGGAGTATATGTATGTTAGGTGAAAGTTTAGGCTAATTAAAGATTCAATTCATACCTCACTTAACCATATATATATATCCTCACCTTTACCTTAGCCCCATTACAACCTTGAAAAGACCTCATGATGTTTGCATTGGTACATTAAATAATGTTGATTGGTTAGATGAAGAACAAAATTTAGGAAGCATGACTAGAGAAGAGTAGAGTGATTAACCCTATACACTTGAGAGATTAGAGTGCATATACACTTCCTGTAAGGGTTCAGTGCTTAATTCTATGTCCCCTGCTTTCATGAGCTGTCTTCTTACAAGTTTACTTGCTTTTTATTGTATGATTTGAATTAGTGGAAATTGGTTTGTATTTGTCTTGAAGAACTTATTTACTCTTAACCAAGTAAGTAAAAACATTCTTGCATGTAGTTGCATTCATAGGTTGCATTTCATGCATTCTACCATTCCTCTTCATCTTTATAGCTTCTCTTGAGTTTAGCATGAGGACATGCTAGTGTTTAAGTGTGGGGAGGTTGATAAACCACTATTTTATGGTTTATCTTGTGCTCAATTGAGTGGATTTTATCAACTCTTTACCCACTTATTCATACTATTCAGTTGCGTTGGAAAGCTAACGTCCGGGGCTTCGATTTGATATATAATATGCTATAGTTCCTCTGATGCTAGGCGACGCGACCGCGTGATCCATGCGGCCGTGTCGCAGTGACGAAAAACCAGCGTGGCAAAATTCGAAACCAGCGAATTCTGGACTATTTATGACCCAGTTTGCGGCCCAGAAAACACAGATTAGAGGCTATAAAGTGGAAGATTGCATCCATTCATGAGGAGGCTCTCATAATTCATAATTTTAGGAGTAGATGTAGTTTTTAGAGAGAGAGGTTCTCTCCTAGGATAGGAATTCCAATTCTTATACCTTGCCAAGAGATTTTATTTTATTATTATTACTTTATTTTATTTGTCATATAACATATTCCCACCTTACTTCCTAAACCCCAATTTACAAACTCATAACCAATAATAAAAACATACCTCCCTGCAATTCCTTGAGAAGACGACCCGAGGTTTAAATACTCGGTTATCAATTTTAAAGGGGTTTGTTACTTGTGACAACCAAAAACGTTTGTACAAAGGGATTTCTGTCGGTTTAGAGACTATATCTACAACGCGACTGTTTTTATGACATTCTTTACTGGCAAAAATTCCAACGTCATATATGCATCCCAAAATACCTAAAATACCCAAAATACAAAGATAAAACCTTAACTCTCCTTAAACCTCTAAGAGGGACAAAATAAGCAAGTTTCTTGGAGAGAAAGCTAAGTACATATATACATAAACTGAATAACAAAAGAACCCAAGAACCACTCTGCTTCAGAAGTCCAGACGCCTAGCGAGATGCCTCTCGACCTGCATCTGCAAACAACAACACAGTATGGGATGAGAACCAGAGGTTCTCAGCATGGTAAAGGTGCCACGCACATAATATATAAGGTCCAGGGAATGCCAGAGGCAATCCTAGAACGCCGACGCTCAGATTATAAGACATAAGTTACTAAATAGAAACCACAAAGGGGTAGGTGTTCTAAGGAATTCCAAACTCAACTTAAACCTAAGTTTAACATTAAACCTGTCCACCTTTCCTCCGCTTCTCCATTACCAATGATTTAGCAGAGACAGACAAACAAACAATTTCAAGAACAAGTAGAAGGCAGGTAGTGCAAGTAGCAAATATAACAATTAGCATAATATATATTCAGTTAGGCATTCCCAAGTATGCATAGAAAACAAACAAACAAAATGCACATGATGTATGACTGTCCAATAGCTGATGAGGCTCATCTGTCGGTTATCAAACTAACCCGATAAGTCTGAAACCCTTGGACTATCCCTCGTCGCGCATCCCCATGAATCTATGCATAGCTTTTTGTCATTTCATTCATAATTCATACATTCATTCATTCATATATAACTTACTCAATAGGGGATATCCATTCTCAAGAATTTATATGTGTCCGGTCACCCTTACGACGTAGGGTCAATAGAGTATCGAGTCTCAACCTAGAACACGTGGTGGCAAGCCACAGTTCTGTACCCAGAAAAACTCGTATCTCAGATAACATTAAATTCATAAGCCATATAAGTATTCATAATCATTCACATTCATTGTATAATCGTTCATTATAGCCATGGCATCATAACTTCTTTCAGCCTTCACATCATTCTCTTAAAATTCATCACGTTTACCCCTTTTTTTCATCCCCAAGTTACCTCAATTTCCTAGCTTCAACTAACTACTAGGCTTAGTATTATATTTTATAACTAAAAGGATGAGAATAGAGGTTTAGGGGTCTGAAATTTGATTTAAAAACACAAAATCTAGTTTTGCTGAAAACAGGGGCCACGCATACGTGTCGATATGCGTTTAGGCCAAGACGCGTACGCATCCTCTGATTACGCGTACGCATATGTGCCAGGCAGAAGCACATGGTCGCGTATGAGAAATTTGTGTATGCATAAACCCCAAGTCACGTGCACGCGTCGGCCACGCGTACGCGTTGGCGTGCAAATTTAGCCCATTATGCGTACGCATAGGCTCGTTCGCGCACGCATGCATGAGAGGCAGAAGCTACCATATGCAAATGAGGGTTACGCAGACGCAAAAGTCTCATGTCATGCGTACGCGTGGGCGTACGTTTTACCAAAAATTTTACTAAGTCTGAAACTTGCAGATTCACCATTTTAAACCCCAAACTTCTGACAGCATAACTTTTTCGTCTTAAAATATTTTTCATCCATTTTTATCGAACGGCATAAACTTCATGAACCCAATTTCGATACAAAACAAGTTTGAAATCATTTGGAGGTCCGAAAGCCAAGTTATGGGTCACCGAAGTTCAGCCAAAAACTTCAAAACCTCATTTTCTTTTTAAAACTTATTCCAACCCAACTCATCCTACCTATAATCATCGATATAACATACCTTTAACAATATCACAACAATATTTACAATCCTACCATTTCTCAACTCAACAACCTCTCACTTCAACCTTTCAATACATCAATAGAATATCATTTCACTTATTCAACATACATATACATACACATAACATTATCAATCCATCATTCTTGGTTCATTCAACAAGCACCCCAATTCATGTCACAATTCTTACCAAAATCACTAATCATTAAGTACATTCATATGTTCCAACCTAACCTATGGTCATCTAACCTAAGTTTTCACATAACATTACATATTAAATACGCGAAACCTAAACCATACCTTGGCCGATTTCTACGTATTAACCAAGGCAACCCACTTAGGCAAAAAGGGCAAGGCTTCAATCACCAAAATTCAACTTTAACACCCACCAAGCTCTCAAATCAAGCTTCCAATGATTCCAAGGTCTCCATATTATGCATTCATACACCTAACACATATATATACATATATATACCCAACAACTCAATATCCAACATAATCAAAACAAGAAATAGCTCGGGTTTAGAGTCCTTACCGTGCCCACGGACTAAACGAACTAAATCCGACAAGCTCCACAAGCTAATTTGAACCTAGAGAACCAAAATCGACAAAATCTCAACATAGAGGCTCACAATTTTTGAAAATCCAAGAGGTAGAGAAACTGAGGTGAGGTTGAAGCTTACCTATGAAATTGATCCGATAGAATCGTAGAGCTCGACGCGCTAGATGCGTGTCCCACTTTCTGCATTAGGCATACTAATCTCTTCTGGTACTTTTGAATCCAGTTCTTCATTCCTCCCAGTTTCATTCTTTGTTTCCCTCGATCTCTTCTTGATTTCCTTTTGTTTACCAGACTTCGACATCTTCGGTAACTCTCTATCGTCTTGTTATGCTCCATGTATCTCATCTTTGCCACATTTCAAGACTGTAATAGATTTAGTTCGACACCTCCAGCTACACCCTCAATATCCAACTTAGAGCTCCAACTTACCTAGCATTCCTTCCTCCGAAATTTATATCCAAGCATTCTTCATAAACTTCTTGCTCAGGGCGTCTGCTACTACCTCACGATGTTGTATCAGTACGCATTTTAAGTCCTCCAATAATGCATCGTAGTAATTTCCTAAATGGTTTATTAGGTTTAAGTGACACAAGCATTGGCACTAAGGTTAATCTTCCTTTCAAGGTTTGAAAGCCCTCATCACATTCAAGCATCCTTATAAAAGGTACATCCTAACGCGTCAACTTAACCACAGGTAACATGGTTGACAAGAATTAAGACTCTGGAAATCTTCTTGATATCGCATTCCTACATGCTTCATATTTTGCGTTCAGAAGTCTTGCTTTAAGAGACTATTGTCTTGATGGTATATCTAGAAATTGTACAATAGTCTAACTAAGCTCGAATTGATTTTCAAGGAATTATTAAGCTTAAAGGCGAACAAACAACACATACGGTGTTTACAAGAAATCAGAGGAAAGTCTTGTATACAGTCAAACAGAGTTGTATAGGAATAATAAAATGCACAAGAAGAAGAACTACGGTACATCTCAAGAAAGAAATTCAAGCCAAAACCTGGATAGAAAGAACAAGGCATGTCAAATTATATAAGTTCTAGTTGACTCCAAAGGAACGCAAGTTTACAAAGGAGGGCAACTTCCACACTGCAAGTCTTCAAGATTCAAGGATTATGTGATTATACTAGGGAACGTTCATGCTTATTCCAAAAGAGACACATTTTATGCGAGTAATGAATAGGATTAGAAGAATGATGAATTCGGATTTTGCAAGAAGAAATTCAAGATAGATTTTTCAATGTAAGCTATAAAAGAAAAGTTAGATTAAGTCGTGAAGATTAGTTGGCGCACCCTCTCTCTCGCGTAGAGCGTCCTGTTGCTATCTTTCCTCTTTACTTGACATAACCAGTACCTCCCACAGGGAAACACTTGGTCGAATGGGTTTCTTTCCTGCTACTTCCTTCAACTGCCTCCTAAATTCTGTCGATTATCACGGTGTCTTCTATCATGGTGCAATCGAAGTTAATCTGGCTTTCGGTACTAAGTCTATCGCAAACTCACTTTCTTTCAGAGATAGATATTCTGGTATACCTTTAAGAATTACTTCAAGACTTTCTCGCAATAGGGATTTGGCCTCATCTTCACTCGCCTCTTAAACAATTTGTAGCTAAAGGTTGTATCCGCTCCATTCCTCTTCCTCGCAGTTTACCATCACTGGGTTTCAAACAATAACTCCGCGTAACTCTCATAACTTCCGATCCCTTAGATATAATCCAACTCGCTTCCGTTGCGTCACTCTGATTCTTAACCTTCAAGAATTTAGTCACTCTTTTAAGTTTAACTAAATATCGCTCCATCTCAATAACTGGAAGTCATCGGTCGATCATTCGTTTAGAAACCACGATTATCACAACATACCGCGCGTTACGATAGAATGCTATATACTAATATTATGCAAGGCAGTTAAAAATTCAGCGACTAGTTTACCATTACCTCGGGTCTGAGAATCAAACTTGACTGCATCTCGGCTCCTCCTATGTGGACAATCCTGGGATATATGCCCTGGCTTCCTGCATTGGTAACATACGCCTAGTTCAGCCTAGCACGATCTTTTTGGATGATACCTTTTACATCTCGGACACTTCAAGTCTTTCGGTTGAATACTAGTTTGCTCTTTTGAATCCTGCCCCTGACGATTGTTGTTCCTTCGGTCATTGTTCCGGTGCTGAGAACGTGAAGTGACATAACGACCCCTTTTGAAACTTTGGCTCCTAGGTGTAATCTTCTTTTCTTTTTTCTTCGTGAATGATTCCCGATGGTCACCCCTTGCCACCACCGTCCTTCTTGAGCTTTTTCCTGTTGCTTGACCCGGGTTAGTTAACTCCGGATAACTCATTATCTCCACTGGTACCTCTGTACTCAGAACATTATATTTGCCTTCATTTTCATTACCACCGTCATTGCCAACTCTTGCTTGTTGTTCCATCCTACCTATTGCTCAGCTGGTCACAGCAGCAATAGCACCAATGGCAGCTGCAGCACTCATCATTGCGGTCACGAAATCGGTCAAACTACCTACTGGTATGGTTGCCTCATTACCTCTTTGTCCTCGACCTCGATTACGCCCACGGCCACACCCACGAGATGTCATTTGGTTTCTGTTCACACCAAATAAGTGATATCAAGGTGATCAGTCTCAATATCGCTAGTCTAGTGATTCAAAGTCCCAAATGCATGCTCATGAACATTCATACCATATTATCAGTTAGATATCCTAATAAGCATGTACAAACACTCAGAGTATGCCCAAAAGCATAGTTAGTTCGTTCCTCAGGCTCTACAGGAACGAACTGCTCTGATACCATAATGTAACACCCTACCACACAGAGCTTTACACGTAAGATGTAAAATAGAGGTGGTGAGGCGCTACAACCTCTAAAAATAAAATATAAATACATATAATAGTTGAAAGAATGTAGTATATTAGGAGCCTTGAGGAATGGGTAAAACAAAATCGCAAAATTAAAAGCGCAACGCTCAGGAAAAAGATTACTTGCGTACGAAGAAAACTAAAGTTCATAAACATATATGTAAAAGGAAGAGTAGAGGATCAAGAGTACAAAAGATTAAGCTTCAAGATTCTCAATTAAGTCCAATAATTCCAGCCACCAAGGATTTGTTCCAAGAGCTCCAATTCACCAATTCAAACTCCAATTTAACATAATTTCAATCTAATTCATATAATTCACTAAATTAGCACTAGGATATACAAAATTGGATAAACCACAAGGTTTTAGAGTTTTCTTACCTTACCCATTGATGATTGGAGTATAATTCAACAATTATCCAATGTTAGATTGCACCTAAACCACCAAAATCATCAAAATACTCAAAACTCAAACCAATTTCGTGGAAAAAGGAGGAACAGAGAACTGGGCACGAATTATAGAGATACTTACCACTTTATTTGAATATAATTGAAGAATACTCCGAGACAAATGTGTGGCCGCGAACGGCTTGTCAATCGGAACTCCGACTTGAAAGTTACAAGGATTTGAAGTTGGAAGTGGAATGTGAGTTAGGGTTCTCTTTATTCTTCTCTCTTCTCACTGTGGATTCCCTTTTCACAAATGAAAATAAAAGTGTTGTGGTTGCAAGGAAGAAGAAAGGGGTTGAATGAGTTGGATCTTGGGCCCAATATGGGTCCAGTTCAACCAATTTAGCCCGTTGACCAAACTTTATGCCAAAACCTTTAAAATTAGTGTTGAAATTCGTATTTTAATTATTTCTACTTCTTTAAACTATAAAATTTAATTTTTTTTAATTTTTTTAAAAAATAACTAATTTATTAACTAATTATTTATTAATTTTGTGAGTTTTACAGTCAATCCATCTCAGTATGTTATTAATGGTTCAGTGCCGAAAAAATATTTTGTGTGAAAAATATTTTTAAATCATATGTTAATAAATCGGTGTTGTCGTTTTGTAATTAAAAATATTTAAAAAATTAGAACCAGTTAAAACGTCATTGACGTTTTAAAGTAAAAGTGAAAAAGGTAATGACATTTTGTGAAAACATGAGTGATGTTTTGTGTTTGTAAAAATAAAAAAATATAAAACTAAATATAAAAAGAATGATAGTGTTAGTGCTACATTTAGAAGAAGGACAGTGTTGTTTTGCATTTTGAGAATGAGAAAGGTCTTGGTCTTCATTTTGAGTGAGGAAATTCTTTTTAATGGGTTACTGTATAAAATAGAATATTATGTTAGTTTAAAAATATACTATAATTGTCAAATTTTGCCTAATACATGTGAGGGTGTGAACTTTTATATTAGAATCCATGTGCTATTGTTATTCTTGTAATAACATATGAAGTACATAAAAATGTACTTCTCAAAGTGTAGATCATTAAGTATTGAACAGAATGACAAATATCATGTACAAACAACGTGTGTTAGTATTTGGTGATTTCGTTCAATTTCAAATAATGCATATGGTTGATGAAGCAAGTATGTAAGGAATATTTTTTATCTACCATCAAACTAGAGTACAAGCCTCAATTATCGAGTTATATATTGAGTTCGAGAAAATCGTTGATATTGATTTTTCAGAACCCAACGTAGACTGGACGGGTTATAATACTAAAAGCGATAAAGAGTTTGAAGGTAATTATCAGATTGTTGGCCCCACGAAAGATGTCATGAAGATTATGATATAATGGTTGAGGGAGATGTAACAGATAATGCAAATTCACTAGCAGGCCAAATTCATCTGGTGAGCCATCTTTCATGCATACTTTGAATCCTGATGCCATGCATACACCGAAGTTTCTTGAGTTTGTCAATATAGGCAATGTTGTTATGATTATTGTAAATATTATTACTATTGTGGTCGTTGTTGTGTTGTTGTTATTGTTGTTGTTGTTTTATTAGGAAAATTTGTCATTTCAATTATATACAACGCTTTATTTAGTCTTATATTTTGTGCTTTAGTTGTTTTAGCAGTATTCTTAGTGCTTTTGTTTAGTTGTATTCTTAGTCAAGTAGTTCAATTGTCTTAGTTGTATCAAATCATGTTATGCGGCTTTGCTAAAAGAAAAAACTATCATTTATATCCACAAATGTTTAGAATGCTAATAAAACTACCCATAAAAAAATAAAATCAACATTGTACCTATAAAAAATGAGATTTGTTTGAAAAAAATACCCAAACAATAAATTTTCCTTGACTCCTTTAAAAAAATACCAAAAATTTTCAAACTATTCTTTACCTCTTCCATCATCTTCAATCTCTAATACTACCGCCCCCATTTTTTTCCCAGATCATAAACTTTAATCTTTAATAACCTTTCATCATCAGCACCATAACAACAATAATAACACCACCACCGCCAACACTATCATCACCATCATCATTGGAGAGTTGCAGCTGTCCGCTTGGACGTACAGTCGCAGAGATGATGGCTCCTTGCCCTCTTTCTTCTATGGCTTCAACCCCATCGAAGCAAGAATTTTGCTGCTCCAGTTGGACGTACAGTCGTCGCGGATATGATTTATCCTCGCTCTCCTTCTTCTTTGGCTTGAGCCATATCGAAGCAAGAAATTTGGATTTGCAGCATATTCTTCGTCCTTCCTTCCTCTTTGAGTTAAAGGAACAATTTGGTCATTATTGAATTAGGAAATTCAACTAATGAGCCAGGGAGCAGCATATTCTTATGCTTTCTACAAATTGGGGAAATATTTTTTACTTGAAGACTTTTCTTTTTTTTTTTTCTTCGGTGACAACTAATAATGATGGTAATGGTGATGGCGGTGTTGTGGTGGTTGTTATGGCATTAAAATTGATTAAGGCGATGAAAATGGAAGATTTTTAAGATTTGTAGATTTGAGTAAAAATGGATGGTATAGTTTTAGAAATTGAAGTGAGGGGAAGAGACCATGGGTAGTTTGAGAAATTTTGGTGGTTTTTTGAAGGAAATTTTATTGTTTGGGTATTTTTGTCAAACAAATCTCATCTTTCACGGATACAATATTAATGTAATTATTTTATAAGTAGTTTTGTCGGTGTTTTAAACATTTGTGGATAAAAAAGGTAGTTTTTTTCCAAAATTTATTCCAATGCTCACATTGCGCATAGATTAAAGAACATTACAAAGTCATCTATAAAACAACACAATACGTACAAAATTATATTGCACGAGTACACTAAGTAAATTGTATAATAATCTTTTATGATTAATTTTTTCCACGTTTTAAGCCATCTTGGAGCATGCTCTTCTATTTCGACTTATAGGTCTGGTCAACCTTAAGCTCATACTGCTTATCGTGAGCCAGTTGTTGGCATACGTATCCAGGCCTACACAAGGAGCAACGTCAGAGGACCGTCTATGTTCTTGCAATCATACATTGATGCCCGAGATAATGAACGGTATATATGTACAAGGCATGCTGATCCAGCCATAGTTCTTAATCTTAGAAAACTGGTAAAATAATGGCAAAAACTTCAAGTTCATGGTGACTTCGGATTTGTCACTGAATAATGTCGTACCAAAGAGTAACATTATGTGACATTTTACATATATTTAAAAACAAATTTTAGTGGCAATTTATATTTGACACTATTATTATATATTATAATGGCAATTATTATTATTGCCACTAAATTATTATTTATTTATTTTTAGTTTTTATTTTTTAATTAATACTGGCAATTACTTAATTGCCACTAAAATTTTATCATAATATTTTATTTAATTTCCTAAATTGTAAACCCATCAAAGAAAGAGAGAACTCTTATCTCCGATAACCCACTCCCTGAAAATCCACTTCATCTCAACTTTTTGCACTGACAACCACCGACCACAGTCGTCACAGGCCTTGCCATCGTCGCCGATTGTTGTCTATCGTCCTACACGAACATTTGTCTTCCTGTTTTCACGCTCTGCCTTAGATATAGGTCAAATCCGTGCTAGATCCACTCAGATCCGTGTCGCTGCTCTAGACACCAAACAGTGTTGCCGTTGCTGTTGCCGTTGCAGTCATTGTTGCCCTCGCTGTCATAGTCGCAGTCGTTGTTTCCCTCGCCGTCATAGTCGCCAACCTTTGTTGCTTCCACTGTCACATTTGCCCTTCATTGACTCCATTGATGCCACCGCAGTAATTCATTGTAACAAGTAACTCTTATGCGCATTCTCTTTACTTTGATCCATCTCTTTTTGTTTTTATTTTACTTTTGTCTATGATTTGATTTGTGTCTCAGTATTTATTTGAAGTGAAAATGTACTCTCTATGTTCTCACTATTCAAATTGATAATGTATTTAATTGCTTCATTAGTTCAGTATAATTTCATAATTTCTCTTCATTTGTGTCTCTACATTTGTTTAATTGCTTGAATATTGTGTTTTGATTAATATAATTATTGTTTGAATTTGTGGTTTTAGATACACTACCACTATATTGTGCTGTTTGAATTTGCCGTATTCATGATGATAGTTTTGTCAATAGCATTTTTCTATGATAAGTTCATATTATTTATCATAGATGATAGATGGATAGGTAAATTAAATCAATACCTGTTTGGGATACAAGATTTTTTTATTTGAGTTACTTACGTGGTTTACCTTTGCATTGTTTATCGTTTTCATTTTCTTTCTTTTTAATGTCTTTTGTCAATCAATTTTGTTATTCATAATTTGATTGCTATTTGGCCACCACTTTAATCTGTGATCAAATTATCGCTCTTAATCTGCTATTGATTTTCTGGTGCCTATTTCATTGAAATATGTACAATGAGGTTTACATAGTTTATTAAACCCTGCAACATGAATTCTTAATCAGAATCATTTAAGTGCATGCACATATTTGAGATCTTTCAACTATTATTGGCTTTTAAATGTTGCTGCTTGGATATAATTATTCCTTTTGCATTGCTTTTGAGTTACAATTTCTAATAATTAACGTGGTTATTTATTGCATGTTTTATTTCATTGCTGGATCTGATGTATTTTGAGGTGTTCTGTTGGTATCAGTTGTTCATTGAGTGTTTCTTTGGGATTTATTCATTGAAGGAGGGAAATTAAATGATCATTGCTTTAGTTTTGGTATTTCATTATTGAATTTGAGGTCTTAGTTTCGAATTGAGTACTTTTCATCCTTTCTGTACTACTTCCTAATTAGATTAATACTATTCCATGCTAGATTTTTCTGTCCAATGGGGCAAATTTTTTGGGACTTTTTTCCCTATTGTTTTTCTCTTTTTTTTTTTGAAAAGGGAAAAAATAATACCTAACTCATAAAAGGTTCATGCATGTTCCTGAATTCTGATTGGGCGGTCTCTTTTTTTCTTTTCCATAGAAAAAATTGAAAAATAGTAAATAATATATTTATTTAGTCATGCTTCTCTATACTTTCTATGACAAATAGCTCCATAAATTTCTTTATGCAAAATGAAAATCGAAAAAGAGACATATCCTTCATTCTTTCTTCAATTAAGAGACATGATCATAACTTTCTAGGTGATATATAATATTTCATCTCATATTGACTAAATAAATTCTATTTATTTACACCATGAATTATGTCACTTTACTATTCTTTGGCAAAGTGTCAAGTTATTACAATAGCACAAATTCATATCAATTAGACTTTAACTAGTCCTTATTACATTATTAAATGGCATTATATAATAAGGAATTCTTCTCAATATGTATGAACTTGGTAAGGTCAAGATAGATGCGTGCCTCAAAAAATTGTTAGCTTTATGATTATGGTTTATGAGTGGGCAATTTCTGAGATACCACTACTAGTCCTATTTTTTTCGAAATAAAAATTGGAGAACATAAAAGTAATGCAACTGTTATAGTGAACACAAAAAGAACAAGCCATCATATTGACTCAAAAGTGTACCATATTATTATTATAAATATACATACTTTTCTTATGTGTTGATGCGTGCATATACTTTATATTATTTTCTCCTAAGCATGTGCAATTGCCACTTGTTCTGTTTCTCTAATTCTTTCATTGGATCCATTGAGGAACTTAAAATACTTGCTGAAAATTTAGATTCTGATTCCACTAAGAAGATCCAAGCCCTCTCTCTATTTAGTAAAGTATTCACTCCATCTTTATCTTGTCTTTCTCATTCACTTGTCATTTATATATTGATATGTATATGTATATGTACTATGTATTTAGATATAAATTATCACATCATGCATCATTCATACCATATCATTCCAATTAGATATATGTACTATTTTTCTTTATCAATTCTAAAACTTAGTGTTGCAACAAAAATATACATTAGAATTAAAAAAAAACAATAATTATTTTTAATATACACTCTGCAGATTGAAGAGTAAAAGAAAAAGAAAGAAAAGAGAAGAAATCTCCAACTTAATTGAAAAGAAAAATCAGCTATTGTACCTACAGCTTATGCCAAAGTTGAGTAGTTACAATTCAGATTTGTGCCAATTTTAAGGTTAGTGATAATTAACTAAGTTTTCTATTTACCTATGTTAGAATTGGTTACCTTATTTCCTAGTCTTTGATGTTTGATGCTTATATATTTTTAATTTATTTATTTTAATTAGGATATAAAATATCTATTAAAGGATCATGGACAATTCTAGAAATAGAAGATAGATGCAATGTGATAGAATTAGTAAAGAGTATCTAGAGGGATTAGAAAAGTTTTTAGACTATGCCTTTCGTCATAGTAACAGAGAATCAATTGTTTGTCCCCGCAAGAAATGTGTGTTAAACTATTTAGTGAATCAGACAATGGCTTATGTTCACCTTATGGTTAATGGTATTATGCCATCATATGACACTTGGTTTTGTCATGGGAAATTATTAAACTCACCTATTCCTATTGGAGAAATTAATTGTATAGAAGCAATTTTTAGGGGTGATGATATGGTACGAATGATAGAGGGTGTGTATAATGGCTTTACCCAGAGCATAGATAATGACCCTTCAGAAAGGTGATGAGGAGCCAAACTTTGGAGCCAAACGTGCGTCAAGAAATGAATCTCATCCAGAAGTGAAAATATTTGACAAGTTACTAAAAGATGCAGATGAAGAATTATATCCTGGATGCAAGAAATTCAACAAGCTTTCTTTTCTATTGCAACTTTACCATCTAAAGTAATTATTCAAATGGAGCAATGAGTCTTTTAATGCATTGCTAAGATTATTAATGGAAGTATTACTCGTTGAGAGAAGTTACCTAGTTCTTATTATAATAATAAAATATGATTAAGGGATTGCACTTGAAATATGAAATGATCCATGCTTGTCTCAACGATTGTATGCATTTTAGGAATGAATTGGCTGATAAGAACATCAACGAATGCTTAGTTTGTGGAGCTTCTAGGTGAAAAAATAATAAGAAAAAAAATTTCTAATAAGGTTCTAAGGTATTTTTCCCTTAAGCCAAGGTTGCAGAGACTGCTTATGTCTTCAAGAATTTCCAAATTGATGAGATGACATCATGACGAACGCAATAAAGATGAAACTTTGCTACATCCTGCAGATTCTGAAGCGTGAAAAAATTTTGATAATTCTTATGAAGAATTTTCTAAAGATCCTTGCAATGTTTGTTTAGGATTAGCTGCTAATGGATTTAATCCATATAGTAAAATGTAAAGTAAATATAGCACATGGCCAGTGATTTTAATGCCATATAACCTTCCACCATGGTTGTGCATGAAGTAAAAGTTTTTTATTTTGTTGTTACTCATTCTTGGACCAACAACGCCTGGAAATAATATTGATATTTTCTTGCAATCTTTGATAGAAGAGTTAAGTGAATTATGGGATGCTGGGGTGGAAACCTATAATGCCTTTGACAAGAAGACATTTAATATGAAAGCAGCACTCATGTAGACAATAAATGATTTTTCAGCATATGGTAACTTATCTGGTTGGTGCACTTATGGTGAATTTGCTTGACCTTCTTGCAATATAAATACTGATTCTATAAGACTCACAAAAAGTCAAAAGTATTGCTACATGGGTCATCAACTCTTCTTAAAGTCTAATAATAAATATTGAAATGATGCAAGATCTTTCGATGGGACTAAAGAATCAAGAGTTGCACCTAGTCTAATATCAGTGTCATCAGTTTTGGATCAAACTAGAGACATAAATTTTTTCCTCGGTAAGCTTGGTGAAGATGTTAGTGGGGTGATAAAAAATACATGGAGAAAGAGGAGTATTTTTTAAAATCTCCCTTATTGGGAAACAAATTTGGTGCGACATAACCTTGACGTGATACACATAGAAAAAAATATGTGTGATAACTTGATATATACATTGTTAGGTCTAGGTAAAAAGTTGAAAGATAACTTGAAGGCTTGGTTGGACTTAAAAGAGATGAATAAAAGACCTAGCTTATGGCCTCAACAACGAGCTAATGAAAATACATTTCTTCCTCCTTCTTATTTCTCAATGTCTTCCGCTGAAAAGAAGTTGTTTTATGAAGTACTAGAAAATGTTAAGCTTTCACATATCTATGCATCTAACGTCTCTCGTTGCATTCGAAAACAAAAAATATCAAGGCAAAAATCTCATGATTTCCATGTTATAATGCAAGAACTTCTTCCACTTGCTTTACGAGGAACAGTAGATAAAAAGATGAGCTCTGTTTTGATCGAATTGTGCACATTCTTTCGAGGGGTATGCAGTAAAAATCTTGAAGTGAAAAAATTAACACCACTTGAAGAGAAAATTGCCTTAATATTGTGTGACATGGAGAAGCTCTTTCTCCCATCATTTTTCACAGTTATGGTACATTTAGCAACTAAAGCTAAAATTGCAGGTCCAGTCCATTATCGATGGATGTATCCAATAGAAAGGTGCGAATAATTATATATATTATATTTAAATTGCAGGTTCAGTCCACTTTCATATATAGTAGAATAACATTAACTTATGTTATAGGTACTTAAGCACTTTAAAATTATATGTTCAAAATCCAGCATGTCTAAAAAGTTCTATAGCAGAGGATATATTTTAAATGAGTGTTTGGCATTTTGTTCACTATATATGAAAGGTGGAGATTCAAGATCTTATTGGTCAACAAAAAATAAAATGGAGATTGAGCATGAGGTTGATCAAGAAGGATGCTTTTTTCCTTCTATTGATAAACTTGGCAAAGAAAAAGCATTTCTAATGGATGATAAAACATGTTGCAAACCCATCGATATGTGTTCTTCAATTGTGATTTTAAAGTAGTTGAAGATTATAGAAAGTGAGTGATCATCTTGCTCTCTGATCAGGACCGTTACAAGATTGGCATTACAGACCATAACTCGGCAATTTGCATTATTAATCGGCACTACATTATTAATCGGTGTTACAGTTACTAATCGGCAATCAACGTCATTAATCGGAAACTTACATTACAAATCAGCTTAACGGACTGTTTTACAAAAGTGAAACCTCTAACCTAACATTTCACCCCTATTATTGCTCTTTAATATAGGCAATAAAGCAGAAGCATAACGGACTGATACATTTTCACCTACAAAAGGTTTGATCCTCCATCCTAAAAGGACACATTGAATTCCCAATATTGACTTAAGTTTCGGAGTGCCTTTGCATGTACACTCCCCCCTTGTTTCTTGTTCAAAGCTCTACGCGATTGGACATCCCCTTGGAGTCAAGCTCGAATTACCGCAAAGCTCAAAGGTCGGCACCAAAGATAACAACTCGGCGTCGATTCCCAGAGACCGAGCTCTCCCTCCAGGTATCTATACAAGAACAATTGGAGCCCATCGTGGGCCGAAAATATAATCCCTTCCATATATCATTGGCCTCGAGGTTCTCGCCCAAGTCATGGCTGAACAACTTCCACCCACACCATCCGAACTCCTTTAGATGGTGACCGAGTAACGGCAATCCAACCAGCACATGGCCGAAGAGAACCAAAGAATGGCAAATCAAATTGCCAACTTGAATAACACCCGATCGAAAACAACAATGATCGGCAAGAACCGACAGGAGAAACCGAGCATCAGTCAGGACCAACACACGTCTCTGACACTACTCGGCATGAGGAAGACCAACCTGAGCATGATGAGGAAGCTCGGCAAGAAGAATAGAATGACCACCTGGAAAGCTCCCCTGGGCCCTTTACTGCCGAAGTGATGAATTTCGTGCTGCCTAGGAGATTCACTTTGCTGACCACCCTGACTCCCTATGACGGGTTGGGCGATCCGAATAAATATATCAAAAAATTCACCTCCATAATGATAGTAAACGGTGCATCTGATAAAGTTTTATGTCATTACTTTCTATCTTACTTAGACGGTCCTGCACCTGATTGGTTTTGTTCTTTGCCTGTAGGTTCTATTTCTCGCTTTCGAGACCTATCAAAGCCCTTTGAGGAGCACTTTGCTAGATCAGCCATTTACCTACACAACTCCGATTACCTGAATACAATCAGGCAAGGCCAGCAAGAAAGCCTCAGGGATTACATGACGTGCTTCATAAAAATAGCCATGAGTATACCCGACCTCCACCCCGAGGTGGAACTACACGCCATAAAAAGTGGACTGAGACCAGAAAAATTCCAGGAAACTATTGCTGTAGCCAAACCTAAGACCATGGCCGAGTTCCATGAAAAGGCTAAAGGTTAGATCGACATCGAGGAACTCCGACAAGCTCGGAAAACAGAAAAGCCTTACTACAGAGACGACGACAAGACGCGAGACAACAAAAAGAATTTCAAACCAACTCCGCGATATGAGTCTTACACTAAATTCAACACCAAGTGCGACGACATCATCAAGGAGATCTTGAATTCAAAATTAATCAAACCACCAAGAAAAGCCGGAAGTTACCCAGATTCAAAAGGCGCGGACCGATCAAAATACTGCTCTTTCTACTAAAAGCACGGACACACTACCGACGACTGTGTCATCGCCAAAGACCTAATGGAGCGACTAGCTCGGCAAGGTCACCTGGACAAATACATCGGTGGCCACATACAGGGGCAAGCACCCCCTTCTGGAAACCAAAGCTCGGCCACACAGCATGGCCGAGATAAAGACCGACCGAACAACAACCATCCCAAACAACCAACAGGTATAATTAACTGTATTTCCGGAGGTTTTGCAGGTGGAGGAGCCACAAGCTCAGCAAGAAAGAGATCTTACCGAGCTATGCTTTCCATCAACGCCGATCAAACTCAAAAGCAGACACTACCACAATCTCCACAGATAATATTCCAGACAACCGATCATGACAACAGTGTAGCGAATTTTGATGATCCGGTCGTAATCTCCCTACAGCTCGGAGATCTCCTAGTAAAAATGGTGTTGCTCGACCCAAGGAGCAGCGCCAACGTTCTCTTTTACTCAACATTCCAGAAAATGAAACTGAGCAGTAACATCCTCTGACCTTCCACCGGTGACCTGGTAGGGCTCTCAGGTGGACGAGTCCCGGTTATGGGCTCTGTGTGGTTACAAACCACACTTGGTGAGTTTCCCTCGTCAAAAACTTCAGATATTCAATACTTGGTGGTTGACTGTTTTAGTCCTTACAATTAAATACTTGGTCGACCTTTCTTAAATAAGTTATGCGCTATAGTATCTACAATTCATCTTTGTGTTAAGTTTCCTTTGCAGGATAACACAATTGCAACCATTCATTGTGATGCCCGAGAAGCCAGGGAATGTTACAATAATAGTCTCAAAAGACCTAACCGAAACACAAAAGCCCATGTTCACAACATCGAAAGCATGAACGACCTGCCAATCCTGGCCGACATTGATCCCAGAGCGGGAACACTTGAAAGACCAACCCCAACAGAAGACCTGCATAAAATCTATTTCACAGAAAGCTCGGACAAATTCACATACGTCGGCTCAAAATTATCCTCAGAAGAAAAATCATCATTCTGAACATTCTTACAAGAAAATGTCGACCTGTTTGCTTGGATCCCAGATGATATGCCAGGCATCGATCCATCCATTATATTGCACAAGTTGGCATTAGATCCATCTGTCCGACCCGTAGCACAGAAAAAGAGAAATCTCGGCCATGACCGAAAACAAGCTTCCCTAGAAGAAACCAAGAAGCTCATCAATGCGGGCTTCATCCGAGAAATCAGATTCACAACATGGCTGGCGAATGTCATCATGGTTAAAAAACATAACGGTAAATGGCGCATGTGTGTTGATTTCACCGATCTCAACAAAGCATGCCCCAAAGATTCCTACCATTTGCCCTCTATTGATTGCTTAGTTGATAATGCATCTGGTTTTGAAAAACTCAGATTTATGGATGCATATTCTGGTTATAACCAGATCCAAATGCATCCATCCGATCAAAATAAGACAGCCTTTATTTCTGAAAATGGAAACTATTGTTATAAAGTCATGCCATTTGGCCTTAAGAATGCAGGTACGACATATCAACGTCTAATGGACAAAGTCTTCGCCAAACAAATCGACAGGAATATTGAGGTCTACGTCAACGATATGATCGCCAAGACAAAGATCGGCAATAATCACCTTGATGACCTCGCAGAAATCTTCAGAGAGCTAAGAGAATACAACATGCGGTTAAATCCGAAAAAGTGTGCATTTGGGGTACAGAGCGGTAAATTCCTCGGCTTCATGCTCACTAGCCGAGGTATTGAGGTAAATCCAGAAAAATGCCGAGCTATTTTAGACATGACAAGTCCACACACCATCAAGGAAGTCCAGCGGTTAACAGGGAGACTTGCTGCACTCTCTAGATTCTTACCTTGCCTAGCTTCTAAATCTTTATGTTTTTTCCAAACTTTAAAAAAGAAAAAAGCTTTCCAATGGACTGATGAATGTGAACAAGCATTCACAACTATCAAAGAAACTCTTTTAAAACTACCAATTTTACAAACCCCCCTCCAAGGGGAACCGTTATAGAGCCATGAAATCCATGTTCGGACAAATCATCCTTTGCGGCAAATCCTTCAGAAACCTGAGCTGGCTGGCCGACTAGTAAAATGGTCGGTGGAGCTATCAGAATTTGATATCAAGTACGAAGGCCGAGCATCCATCAAATCCCAGTTCTTGGCCAACTTTATCGCCGAATTCTCGGTACCAAGTACAACTGAAGACTACATCGAATGGTCTTTATACGTCGATGGGTCCTCGAACCCACAAGAGTGTGGAGCAGGTATCATTCTTGATGATAGCCACGGCAACGTCATCGAACATTCCCTTAATTTTTCATTTAAAGCAAGCAACAATTAAAGTAAGTATGAAGCACTAATTGCTAGCCTTAGACTCGCTGCCGACCTAAACATCACCGAACTTAAGGTATATTGCGACTCCTTACTTATCGTCCAGCAGGTAAACAACTTATACCAAGTAAAGGACCCTTTGCTTTCTAAATACCTGGATATCATACAAAATTTACTTTCAAAATTTTCTAAATACGAAATACAGCACATACCAAGAGAGAGTAATGGCCGAGCTGACATTCTGTCTAAACTCGCCACCACTTAACCAAATGGGTCATCACTTTATCAGTCAACACTGCTCAAGCCAAACATTGAACTAACACAAATCTTAAGTGTAACACAGGAAGCAGATTGGAGATCTCCATACATAGAGTATCTCCGGACAGGGATCCTGCCAGGCGACGTCGAAAATGCTCGACACTTTCGCCGACAAGCCTCCTTTTTTACAATTTATAATAATTGCCTATATAGATGAGGATTCTCTCATCCATTACTTAAATGTCTTTGCAGAACAGAAGCCGAGCTTGCACTTGCTGAGGCGCATGAAGGGATCTGTTATACACTCCTCGGAGCGCGAAGTCTGTCTTCCAAAATTCTCAAAGCTGGATTATATTGGCCGACAATACGACAGGATTGTCAAGCAAAAGTTAAAAGCTGTAACAACTGCTAGAAACACAGTCCGATCAGACATCTCCTGGACGAACTCCGACACTGTTCCGAGGTAAGTTGGCTGTTCAACCAATGGGGCGTAGATATCCTCGGCCCATTCCCCACAGCAGCAGGGCAGGTAAAATTCTTAGTTGTAGCAATTGACTATTTTTCCAAATGGATCGAGGCACAGCCCTTAGCCAAGATCACATCACAGCAAATGATTTCTTTTGTCTGGAAATATATTATTTGTCGATTTGGCATTCCTCGGCACATTATCACAGATAATGGTCGCTAGTTTGCCGATCAAAAGTTTACATCCTTTTTCCAGGAACTAAAAATCAAACAACATTTCTCCTCAGTTGAGCACCCACAAACAAACGGCTTAGCAGAGGCTGCAAATAAAGTAATACTACCTGCTCTAAGAAAGAAACTGGATGATGCAAAAGGCCTCTGGGCTGAGCTTATCCCGGAGATCATATGGGGATACAACATAACAATTCACTCAACCACAAAGGAAACACCCTTCCGGTTAGTCTACAGTTCAGACGCAATGATACCAGTGGAGATCTCCCAATCCTCACTGCGCACTGAATTGGCCGACCAAACTACAAAAGACATAGCTCAGCAATCCAAACTTGACCTCATAGAAGAACTCAGATCATCCACAGCAGTCAAACATTTGGCCATGCAACAGCACATAGCCCGAAGATATAACCAAAGGCTTCACCCAAGGTCTTTCCAACTCAACGACCTTGTCCTCAGAAAAACAGAACAAGCTAGAAAACCATCAGCACATGGCAAACTAGCAGCTAATTGGGAGGGCCCTTACCGAGTAACACAAGTCATCGGCAATGGAGCTTACCGACTACAAACCTTAGAGGGTAAAGATCTCCCTAACACTTGGAATGTATCTTCCTTAAAGTTATATTACAGTTAATACCAGGCACAGGCCAGTACTCTTTTTCCTACTGCCAAGATTTTTTCCACAAGGGTTTTGCTTGGAGATGTTTTAACGAGGCTAGCCTACCTGGGGCCTTTGAAATCAAAGGTTCTCCAATAAATAAATCTCTTCTTTTATCAAAATCATTATTTTTCCCATTCCATACTTCTCAATCATTTATACATATAATGCCGACCTATACTATCAGTCCGAGCATTCGGAAATAATCAACAAACGGCCGATCTTACTCTCAATCCGACCATCCGGATACTATCAAATAAATAATTAACCGATCATATTCCAAAACAGATCATTTGGAATCTACCAATCAAACTAGGGGTGAGCACGGATAGCGGATATCCGATTACCTGTCTGAATCCGAACCAAACCAATTAAATTGGTTCTGGAACCAACGGGTAATCGGGTTCAACCCGAACCAAACCGATGGTCTTCGTTAGTGATTGGTTCAGGTATCGGTTCTGGGGGTGCGGAACCCGAACCAACCCGCGAACCTGATCATATATTAATTAAATAAAAAAATAAAAAATATATATATGACTTTTCTATTAGACAAAAATTATTCACTATTAATATGTTTGGATTTTAATGAGTTTAGTTTTTAATGTATTTGGTGTTTAACATGTTTGGATTATTTCTATTATTGTTACATGTTTATTGTACTTGTTAAATTTTTAAGATAAAAATTTGGTTTTTTTATGAATTTCAAAGTCATCGAGTACCCAATTACCCGAACCGAACCAATCCGTTCTTAATCAGTTTGGTTTGGTTCAGATACATGTACAAAAAAAACACAAATTCAAACCAAACCGAACCATTTATATTTTGATCGGTTCGGTTCTAATTTTACCATGAACTCGAACCAAACCGACCCGTGCTCACCCCTAAATCAAACAAATATCCGATATTAATCGGAAGCCGATCATTCAGAATTTATCATTCATCCGATCTAACTCGGAAGCCGATCATTCAGAATTTATCAATCATCCGATCTAACTCGAAATATGATCATTCAGAATTCTTCAATCAATCAAACAAATAACCGATCTAAGTCGGAATCCGTTCATTCAGAATTCATCATTCAATCCATCAAATAACTGATCTTAATCTGACCACTCGGATACAATCATTTAATCAAATTACCGATTATAATCCGAAACCAACCATTTGGCACATATCAGTCAAAACAAATAGCTGATCTTACACCGAATCATACCACTCGGAATCAATCACTCAAACAGATTACTGAGCAATACTCGGAAACCGACTTTTCAAAATTTATCGCAATTTACTGCCGACCATTCAACAGAATCCAGTTATTATCAAACAAAACCTATGCCAATTAATCGGCATCTCAATAAACTCAGCCTACTCGGCCTTTCCATGATACTTCTCCATCAAAATAATGGCATTTCATCATTAACACAATTTTACCTAATAAACATGTTTGGCTCAAAGCCACAGTTACAAACCAGATACACACCCATACAAACAATAATATTATCTCATAATCATAACATGCACAAAAAACATGTAACTAGAAACACCAAGAGTTATTTTTCACAAAATAGTAGCAAGATAATATCACAAAATTAAGCTCAACTCAGGAGCAAAATAAGTCTACCAATAAAAAGAAAAAGTACAACCGCAGCAAAACAAAACCCTACTAAGCATTTTCATCTCCTTGCTCAGCAGCACTATCATCTTCGACCATAACGCCATCCTGCACTATTTTACCTGGATCCATCGATGAGAAATCCACCCCGGGAGCTAGAAATCTCGCCTGAAGAGAAGCCCTCTCAAATCCTTCAAGGAAGGAATCTAGAATTTCTCCTTGCTTGTTCTTCTCCACCTCCTTCAACTGAGCGGTAACCTCAATCATACAAGTACTCAGAGTAGATAAGTCAGATTCTTTCTTTTTTAAATCTTCAACATCTTTGGCATAACTATCCTTCACCTCTTTCAAATGCTTCTCAACCTCAACTAACTTCACCTCTAGCTCTGAAATCTTAGCAGCCTTTATAGCCAACTCTTCCCTCAAACTCGGATCCTCCTTTTTCTCAACAAACTTCCGATGAATTTTTTCACGGCTCCGTCCTAAACTCGCCAGCCGCAGTCCCACCACCTGAAAATCATACATTATCACATTAATATTCCACAAAAAAAAACAAATTCAAACCTTTTGCCTCAAAAATAGAATTACCTGCATATACTGATCAATGGCAACATCACCAACCTCGTCGGCCAGAGTTATATCCGCCGACGATTGACAACACACATCAGCAATAACCATATATGGGTAATCCCTTACCCATAAAGATGAAGAATCAGTCTGATCAGCAATCCCGTGCAACCTTTTTTTATTGTCAAAAAACTTATGAACTTCTTCAATTGGCACATCATCCTTCTCATCATCAGAAATGTCGGACAAATCCACCACGTTACCTTTTCTTTTCTTAGCAATAACTTTCCTCCTCCTCGGCTTCGGTTGATCAACCTCGCCAGCACAAATAACTTTCTCAACTTTGGATGTCGAACCTTCCTTATCTAGGTTCTTACTTTTCACACGTGCCCTTAAGTTTGCCGCGGATACACCAGGATACTTTCCACCTGAAAACAAACAAAAACCATTTTTCATCAACATATGTCAAATATTGAATACAAAATAAAACCCCAACAAGCTCACCTAAGTAATCTACCACAGCCTATTTACTTTCCTCCCACTTCAACAAATCGAACACTGAGATCAATTCCTTACGATCAATAGCCTCAACTAGATACTCAATAATACACTCATCCCTAGGCTTGATCAACTCCGGGCCGAGTATATTATTGGGCTCAGAACACCACCAAATCGGAAATCTCTCCCCTAAATGCTCGTCCACATAAAAAGGAAAATCTTCTTCAACACTTCTCACCTTCAGATACATCTCCTTAAATTTCGTAAATGACAACTTATACAGCTTAAATATTGCAAACCTCGGCAAACTATTCAAGTTCACCCACCCACCTTTCCACACACCCTTTGCTTGAAAAAGTGAGAAAAACTCCATCAATACCTCAAATGCACGAAGAAAAGCCCACCCATTCGGATGTAGCTGAGATGGAGCACAGTTCATCTGCTTTAAAATCTGACATTTAAAATCGCTAAATGGAAGCTTAACCTTCAACTCTTCAAGAACACAACTATACATAAAAAAGTGTTCAAAATCCTCACCCCTATGAAAAAACCCTATCACTTTCAGAACAGGGCAGTAGCTCCAATCGAATTCCAGAACCAGACCTAACAACTTTACTCTTATCCACTTCATCTACAGCTCCCTGATCCAAGAACAAGGACACACGACTCCTAACATCCTCATTAACCCAGTCATAAGACCAGTCTATCGTCTCCTTTTTATCCTTCTCAAACCTCATCAACAGCAACAAACAAAGGAAGAAGAAAAGAAACTCAATGAAGAAGCAGAAACAAAAATTTTTTCACATACCTCTTTTACTCATTTTCTTCCCTTTGGAAACTCCACAGCCAACTTTATCTCACAAACTCAAAAATGATGTAGATGCCACACTATTAGTATTCCAGTAACAGTTACCAATGAGTTACAAAAACCCCTTCAGTAACAATAACCCACCTCTCAGTCACATCAACCGCCCAAAGAGCAATCTTGTAAATGACAGCACACTTAATGCCATCATTACTTCTCTCTCTTCATTTAAAAACTGTTTACTTTTTAATATATCTTTTCTTTTATTAACCCTTTTTAATAAAACATGTTGAGCTGGGGGCTCCAGGTCCAACACATTTGCCGACGTAATACATACGCAACTGCCGACTTATGCTTCATTTAAAGCTCAACCTGCTTCATTAAAACATACTCTCAGGCTAAGCTTGGGGGCTATGATCAGGACCGTTACAAGATCGGCATTATAGACCATAACTCGGCAATTTACGTTATTAATCGGCACTACATTATTAATCGGCGTTACAGTTACTAATCGGTAATCAGTGTCATTAATCGGCAACTTACGTGTTACAAATCAGCTTAATGGACTGCTTTACAAAAGTGAAACGTCTAACCTAACATTTCACCCTTATTATTGCTCTTTAATATAGGCAATAAAGCAGAAGCATAATGGACTGATACATTTTCACCTACAAAAGGTATGATCTTCCATCCTAAAAGGACACATTGAATTCCCAATACTGACTTAAGTTTTGGAGTGCCTTTGCAGGTACACTCCCCCCTTGTTTCTTGCTCAAAGCTCTATGAAATTGGACATCCTCTTGGAGTCAATCTTGGATTACCGCAAAGCTCAAAGGTCAGCACCGAAGATAACAACTTAGTGTCGATTCCCAGAGACCGAGCTCTCCCTCCAGGTATCCATACAAGAACACTCTCTTTATTGTTTACCATATATAACATTATTAGTGACATATATATGGGTCACATGTATAATGAACATATTGGTGAGATCAAGAAAACACATCGCAAGCGTCGCCTTTCACCACATCAACTTGATTGCTTGCATTTTAATTCATTTAATGAATGGTTCAAGGATGAAGTAAGTAAATGATTTAATTATTATTTTTTGGTTAATATCATGTTACTTTATCAAAAGTTTATAGCTTCTATATTATTTTTTGGTTAGATTAACAAGTTGAATCTTACATTTGGTACCCAAAGTAATATAAGAATCCTTTCACGAGGTCCAAGTTACATTGCAAGATGATTCAAAGGTTCTGATTTGAACAATGGGTATCGATTTCGAACAAAGAAGTATCAAGAGTCCAAGGCAACACAAAATTCTGGTGTCATGATTGTCTCAAAGGTGATTAGCTATGCAAGTGTAAGTGACAATGCTCTCAAGTTAAGAAATATCAATTATTATGGAAGATTGACTGATATTATAGAGTTAAATTACTTTGAAGAATTTAAGGTTGTCTTATTTAAATGCGACTGGGTTAACATAACCAAAGGTAGAGGAGTTAAGAAAGATGACTTGGGTTTCACACTAGTAAACTTTTCACATTTAATACATACCGGTGATCAAGAGAGTGATGAACCTTTTGTATTTGCAAACCAAGCTCAACAAAGTGATACTTGTTAAAGATCCTCATGATCATGAATGGTTTATCATAGGCTAATTAGTCCTCGAGACATATATAATATGGGAGAAAATAAAATCATGCACTTTGAGCAATTAATGCAAAATGATCATGATGACTTAACTTTGTTAGAGGAAATTCGTCACTTAGAGGATGGGAATAATGATTGGATTAGAAGTGGGGTTGATGTATGTTTTTAAATGAATTATTGAAATGAGAATTATGATTTAGTCTTGTTTCTTAAGAAAAGAATTATATCTCTTTTGGGAGCAAGTCATTTCGAAGAAAATTATGTTTTAAGGCTGTTTTAAATGTGAAAAGGGTTTATGTTTTTGAATTTGACGTGGGAATTTCAATTGGAGGAGTTTCAGTAACTTTGAAAAAACTTGAATTTCAATTAACAAGTCTCATTTTACAACGTTTTAGAAAAAATTTAAAGTATTCTTTAAATTATGAATTTTGCAAAACTAAAATAATTTCTGCGCAGTTGGAAACGCTTCAGATTTAATCATGGAGTTGGAGTTGGTTTTGGTTTAAGTAAAAGAGATGGTTTTTTGAAAATTTGTTCGAAATAATTGATTACACAACTTGGTTTGGCCTAAATTCTATTTTTATTTATTCAAATCAAGAAGCTAAGGTTTTAGAGATTTTCCATGAATTTGAGGAAATGAGTTAGATTATTCTTCCCTAAAGTTTTAAGACTCTACTGAGGAATTTTATTACCAATCCTATTTTAGGATGAATGATTTTTGAATCTTTTAGAAGAGATTTTTAATTTGGTATAGTTTCTGAGTTGTTTGGGAGTTTTGGAAGGATGTAGCGAAAAGTGGCTTATGAGCTTGAAATGATTTAAGAAATGAGAATTTTGAAGTTAAGACAGAGATGAATTGATTTTGGTTTCAAAGTAACGTGATTTGAGAAAAAGTGACATATAGCATGAATGATTATTGATTTGATATGGATTGTTGAGGAAGTGCTTGTACACTGCATGTATGTGATGATAAATGGCTATAATGAGATTGAAATTGACCGTGTTATGCCTCCGGGTAAGATGCAGTGGTGTCATTCACTTACTCTGGGTAAGAGGCGAGAAATCTGGGTAAGATGCAGTGGTGTTATCCACTTGCTTAGGATAAGAGTTTGAGACTCCGGGTAAGATGCAAGGGTTGAGTTCTGACACCGCTTGCTCCAGGTTGAGAACTATAACACCACCTAGTTAAGAAACAGGGTGAAGTTGTCCCCTGCTCCGGGTACGTGGGTAAGATGCAAGGGTTGCGGCATTGTCCTACTCGCTTCGTGTTTGGTGTTCTGTCTAGGGTTAGCTACCGGACATGTTGGGTTTTGGCTTTATAACCGGTAGATGAGACTCATTAGCCATAGGGCAGGCATTCATCATGTACATCTATGTGACGTTGTTTGAGTGTGGATATTGTAATTAGTTTGCCTATGTGAATAAATATGTTTAACTACTAATTACTCTACTTGATGTAACTGCTTGATTGTGTTTGAACCTTCTTACTTGTGTTTATGACTGAAATTGAGTGGATTGTGATCAATTGGACATTGATTGAATTGTTTGGACCGAAGGCCGTGTTTGGTTTGTGTTTTTAGTTTAGTAAAGTATGAAAAACTAAACTGGTTCAGCATAGACTTAATGAACCTATGCTTGGAATAACTTGATCATTCAAGCTGTCTAGGAAATTTTTTTAAAAAGGTTTTAAATTTTTAAAGAATTAACGGATTTCTCTTTTAAAAACTATTTCGGATTTTTGAATATAAATCCTTATTTTTGAAAAGATACATAAGGCGGTTAATTACTATACTTTAAAAACATTTTTATTTTTACGTATCTTATTATAGCAATTCACTCCCCAACATGTCTTTTCTTTTTCAGGACACGGACGACGAAGTTCGGAAGAGTATATATGTTTCCCTCACCTTTAACTTCGCAAGTTTTGTAAGAGGGATATGATTTTAATATGAAATACTCGTAAAGCAATAATATGTATATATATGTATTATTTGTAAGTATTGTAATTTGTATTGTAAGTATGGATGTATGTTTTAAAAAATACGATTTAAGTTTTAAACAGGCTCATATTTTAGTATTAAATATTTTAAGAATCGTCGTAATACCCGAGCTATCAGAGTGGCGCAGCCAGAAGCGTGACATTTTGATAGCTAGGGTGTTACACCTGAACATCTTCTGGCGTTAAAACTATATCAGAATTTTGGACAACCGCAGGTATCTTTACTATATCTTTTTCAACAGGAATAGTATTTACCTCTTTTCTTTTCCAAGAATTTTTGTCTTTGGAACTGACAGGCCTACCACGCTTCTGACGTGAATTTATTTCGGTGGCCATTTGTCCGACTAGGACATCAATTCGAATTGGAACATTTTCTGCTGGTATATAAGATCTGGTTATCATCTTTGTATCAAAAAATGCATCAGGTAATTTATTTGCTATTCTTTGCAAATGTATAATCTTTCGAACTTCTAGTTCACATTGCCTTGATCGAGAATCTAAATGCATCAAATATGATGCATTCCAATTAAGTTCCTTTTCAGGAAGCTTACTCTCTCCCCCTAATGTTGGAAATTTTGATTAATTAAAATGATAATCTGCAAATCGGGCTATAAATACATCTCCAGTTTGTATCTTAAGATACCTCACTATAGAGAGAGAATCATATCCAATATGTATCCCTAATTTTCTTTAGGATCCCATTTTGATGTGAGAAGGTGGTGCAATGGGAACAAATATCGCACACCCGAATATTTTTAAATGGGAAACATTTGGCTGCTGGCCAAAAGCTAATTGCATAGGAGAGAACCGATGGTAACTTATTGGCCTCAAATGAATAAGTACTGCGCCATGTAAAATAGCATGCCCCAAGCCGAGGTTGGGAGATTTGTTCTCATAAGTAAAGGTCTTGCAATTAATTGGAGGCGTTTAATAAGTGATTTTGCTAATCTATTTTGTGTGTGAACATGAGCTACTAGATGTTCAACACTTATTCCATTAGCCATACAATAAACATAAAAAACTTGGGAAGTAAATTCACCAGCATTATCAAGACAAATTTTTTTAATTGAATTTTCTGGAAATTGTGCTTTTAATCGAATAATTTGAGCAAGCAATCTCGTAAACGCCAGGTTGCAAGAAGACAATAAGCACACATGTGACCATTTCAAAGATGCGTCTATTAGGATCATTGATGAGCGGATAATTTATACGCTTTTTGGCATTGTTTTTACATAGCTTTTAGTATGATTTAGTTAGTTTTTAGTATATTTTTATTAGTTTTTAAATAAAAAATCACATTTCTGGACTTTACTATGAGTTTGTGTCTTTTTCTGTGATTTCAGGTAATTTCTGGCTGAAATTGAGGGACCTGAGCAAAAATCTGATTCAGAGGCTGACAAAGGACTACTGATGTTGTTGGATTCTGACCTCCCTTCACTCGAAATGGAATTTTTAGAGCTAAAGAAACCCAAATGGCGCGCTATTAATTGTGTTGGAAAGTAGACATCCAGGGCTTTCCAGCAATATATAATAGTCCATACTTTGCCCAAGTTTAGACGATGCAAACTGGCGTTCAACGCCAGCTTTCTACCCTATTCTGACGTTAAACACCAGAAACAAGTTGCAAAGCAGAGTTAAACGCTAGAAACAAGTTACAAACTAGCGTTTAACTCCAAGGAAGACCTCTACATGTGAAAGCTTCAATGCTCAGCCCAAGCACACACCAAGTGGGCCCGAAAGTAGATTTCTGCATCATTTACTTATCTCTGTAAACTCTAGTAACTAGTTTAGTATAAATAGAACTTTTTACTATTGTATTTACATCTTTGGATCTTTTGAACTTTGAGTTTTGTTCATCTTTAGATCACTTTGTACACGTTTAAGGGGGCTGGCCATTCGGCCATGCCTGGACCTTGTTCTTATGTATTTTTAACGGTAGAGTTTCTACACACCATAGATTAAGGTGTGGAGCTTTGCTGTTCCTCATGAATTAATGCAAAGTACTATTTTTTTCTATTCAACTCAAGCCTATTTCTTCGCTAAGATATTCATTTGCACACAAGAACATGATGAATGTGATGATTATGTGACGCTCATCACCATTCTCATTTATGAACGCGTGCCTGACAAACACTTCCGTTCTACATGAAAACAAGCTTGAATGCATATCTCTTAGCCTCCTGATTCATGATCAGAGTCTTCGTGGTATAGGCTAGAATTATTGGCGGCCATTCTTGAGATCTGGAAAGTCTAAACCTTGTCTGTGGTATTCCGAGTAAGATCTGGGAAGGGATGGCTGTGACGAGCTTCAAACTCGCGAGTGCTGGGCATAGTGACAGACGCAAAAGGATTACTGGATCCTATTCCAGCATGATCGAGAACCAACAGATGATTAGCCGTGCGGTGACAGTGCAATTGGACCATTTTCACTGAGAGGATGGGATGTAGCCATTGACAACGGTGATGCCCAACGTACAGCTTGCCATGGAAAGGAGTATGAATGATTGGATGAAGACAGCAGGAAAGCAGAGGTTCAGAAGGAACAAAAGCATCTCCATACGCTTATCTGAAATTATCACCAATGAATTGCATAAGTATCTCTATCCTATTTTATGTTTTAATTATATTTTAATTATCAATTCACCATAACCATTTGAATCCACCTGACTGAGATTTGCAAGATGACCATAGCTTGCTTCAAGCTGACAATCTCCGTGGGATCGACCTTTACTCACATAAGGTTTATTACTTGGACGACCCAGTGCACTTGTTAGTTAGTTGTGCGAATTTGTGAAGAAGAAATAAGATTATGAACGTGCGTATTAAGTTTTTAGCGCCGTTACCAAGGAATGAACAATAACGATTTCGTGCACAATATTTTTGGCGCCGTTGCCGGGGATTGTTTGAGTTTGGACAACTGACGGTTGATCTTGTTGCTCAGATTAGGTAATTTTATTTTAATTTTAAGTTTTTGTTTTTATTCTTTTTATTTTCAAAAAAATTTTCAAAAAAATTTATATATATATATATATATATATATATATATATATATATATATATATATATATATATAAAATAAATTATTCTATGGCTTCAAAATTTTAAGAATGAATTCTAGAGTTTCATGATGATCTGTTGAAGTCTAGCTGGCTGTGAAGCCATGTCTAATCTTTTAGACCGAGGTTTCAATTCATCATCACAAGAGCTTTTTGATTCTTATCAGTTCAGCTGTTGTATGCCTGATTTATCTGCTAAAGCTTGGCTGGCCATTGGCCATGTCTAGTGTTTTGGACCAGAGCTTTCACTGAAAGCTTGGCTGGCTAGAAAGCCATGTCTAATTCATGGATTGGAGCTTTAGACTAACATTGCATGATTCCTGAAATTCTCATTAGAAATTTTGAAATCCTTATTTTTCTTTTCCCAATTAATTTTCGAAAAATTACAAAAAAAAATTAATAAAATCATAAAAACCAAAAAAAAAATTGTGTTTCTTGTTTGAGTCTAGTGTCAAATTGTAACTTTGGTGTCAATTGCATCTTTTTAATTTCCTAACAAAAAAATTTTTCGAAAAACTCATGCATGGTGTTCTTCATGATCTTCAAGTTGTTCTTGATGATCTTCTTTGTTTGATCTTTGCATTTTCATGTTTTGTATCTTTTCTTATTTTTCATATGCATTTTCAATTTGTTAGTGTCTAAACATTAAAAATTTCTAAGTTTGGTGTCTTGCATGTGTGTCTTTCCTAAAAAATTTTCAAAAACATGTTCTTGATGTTCATCTTGATCTTCAAAGTGTTCTTGGTGTTCATCTTGACATTCAAAGTGTTCTTGCATGCATCATGTGTTTTGATCTTGAATTCTCATGTTTTGAGTCTTTTCATTGTTTTTCTCTTTCATCATTAAAAATTCAAAAATAAAAAAAATATATCTTTCCCTTTTTATCTCATAAATTTTCGAAAATTTGAGTTGACTTCTTCAAAACTTTTTAAAATTTAGTTGTTTCTTATGAGTCAAGTCAAATTTTCAATTTAAAATATCTATCTTTTTCAAATCTTTTTCAAAAATAAAATCTTTTTCATTTTTTCTTTCATAATTTCAAAATTTTCAAAATTTATTTTCAAAATATTTTTCTTATTTCTATTTCATATTCTCGAAATTAATGCTAACAATTAATGTGATTGATTCAAAAATTTTAAATTTGTTACTTGCCTAGTAAGAAAGGTTCAATCTTTAAATTTTAAAATCATATCTTTTTGTTTCTTGTTAGTCAAGTAATCAACTTTAATTTTCAAAATCAAATCTTTTTAAATTTCTTTTTCAAATCTTTTTCAAAATCAATTTCAAAATCTTTTCTAACTTCTTATTTTTTTAAAAAAAAAATTGATTTTCAAATCTTTTTCAATTAATCTTATCTTGTTGTTTGATTCTTATCTTTTTCAAAACCACCTAACTAATTTTCTCTCTCTAATTTTCGAAAATCACTAACCTCTTTTTCAAAATTTCTTTTCATTAAATAATTATTTTAAATTTTAATTTTAATTTTATTCCTTTTCGTATTTTTGAATTATAACTAATATTTAAAATAAAAACAAAAATATTTTTATTTTTATTTTCGAGTTCTTCTCCCTCTCATCCCCTTCTATTTATTTATTTATCTACTAACACTCCTATTTCACTCAAAAATTTGAACCCACTCTTCTCTTCTGTGTTTGAATTCTTATCTTTTCCTTCTTCTATTCTTCTCTTCTTATACTCATATAAGGAATCTCTATACTGTGACATAGAGGATTCCGTATTTTCTTTTCTGTTCTCTTCTTTTTCATATGAGCAGGAACAAGGATAAGAACATTCTTGTTGAAGCTGATCCTGAACCTGAAAGAACTCTGAAGAGGAAGCTAAGGGAAGCTAAAGCACAACTCTCTGGAGAAAATCTGATAGAAATTTTCGAAAAAGAAGGAGACATGGCCGAAAATAATAACAATAGTGGAGACGCAAGGAAGATGCTTGGTGACTTTACTGCACCAAATTCCAACTTACATGGAAGAAGCATCTCAATACCTGTCATTGGAGCAAACAATTTTGAGCTAAAGCCTCAATTAGTTTCTCTGATGCAACAGAATTGCAAGTTTCATGGACTTCCATCAGAAGATCATTTTTCAGTTCTTAACTGAATTCTTGTAGATCTGTGATACTGTTAAGACCAATGGGGTTGATTCCGAGGTCTACAGGCTTATGCTTTTCCCGTTTACTGTAAGAGACAGAGCTAGAATATGGTTGGACTCTCAACCTAAAGATAGCCTAAACTCTTAGGATAAGCTGGTCACGGCTTTCTTAGCCAAGTTCTTTCCTCCTCAAAAGCTTAGCAAGCTTAGAGTGGATGTTCAAACCTTCAAACAAAAAGAAGGTGAATCCCTCTACGAAGCTTGGGAGAGATACAAGCAACTGACCAAAAAGTGTCCTTCTGACATGCTTTCAGAATGGACTATCCTGGATATATTCTATGATGGTCTGTCTGAATTATCAAAGATGTCATTGGACCATTCTGCAGGTGGATCCATTCACCTAAAGAAAACGCCTGCAGAAGCTCAAGAACTCATTGACATGGTTGCAAACAACCAGTTCATGTACACTTCTGAAAGGAATTCTGTGAGTAATGGGACACCTCAGAGGAAGGGAGTTCTTGAAATTGATACTCTGAATGCCATATTGGCTCAGAATAAAATATTGACTCAGCAAGTCAATATGATTTCTCAGAGTCTGAATGGATTGCAAGCTGCATCCAACAGTACTAAAGAAGCTTATGATCCTGAGAACCCTGCAATAGCAGAGGTGAATTACATGGGAGAACCCTATGGAAACACCTATAATCCCTGATAAACCACTATTTCATGGTTTATCTTGTGCTCAATTGAGTGGTTTTTATCAACTCTTTACCCACTTATTCATACTATTTGCATGGTTTTACATTTGCCTTCCTAATTATGTGATTTGATTGAAAACATGCTTCTTTGGCCTTAAGTTCCCTATGTTTAATCCTCTCTTATTACCATTAGATGCCTTGATATGTGTGTTAAGTGATTTCAGAGATTACAGGGCAGGAATGGCTCAGAGGAGGGAAAGAAAGCATGCAAAAGTGGAAGGAATACAAGAAGTTGAAGAAATTGCTAAGCTGTCCAGCCTGACCTCTTCACACTCAAACGGCTATAACTTTAGCTACAAAGGTCCAAATGATGCGGTTCTAGTTGCGTTGGAAAGCTAACGTCTGGGGCTTCAATTTGATATATAATATGTCATACTTTCCCTGACGCTAGGCGACGCGAATGCGTCATCCACGCGGCCGTGTCGCAGTGACAAAAAATCAGCGTGTTTGAATTCGCAACCAGCGAATTCTGGGCTGTTTCTGACCCAGTTTGCGGCCCAGAAAACACAGATTAGAGGCTATAAAGTGGGGGAATGCATCCATTCATCAACAAGCTTTCACATTCACAATTTTAGGAGTAGATGTAGTTTTTAGAGACAAACGTGTGCCTTATTATTGGTTATTGTAAATATTTGCTTTTTGCTTGTTTATTTATTTTTATTTTTGTTCTTATTTTTTACTTTTTCATAAATTAAGAGGTTATTGGTTTTTAATTAGTTATTAAAAAAAAATTTTCAAAAATTTGTTCTTAGTGTTCATCTTGATCTTCAAGTTGTTCTTCGTGTTCATCTTGACCTTCAAGTTGTTCTTAGTTGTTTTTTTCGTTTTGACCTAAAAATTTAAAATTTGGTGTCATTTTATTGTTTTTCTCTTTCCTCATTTAATTCAAAAATATCTTTTCTCTTTATTTTAATTGAATTTTCGACATTTCAAAAAAAATTCAGATTTTTATTTTAAATTTTTTATCTTATCTTATCTTATTTCAAAAATCAAATTTCAAAATTCAAATTTAAAAAAAAAATTTCAAAATTCAAATTTAAAAATTTTTTATTTTTCAAATTTCAAGTTTCAAAATTCAAATTTCAAAAATTTAAAATTCAAATTTCAAAATTTAATTTTCAAATTCAAAATTTAAATAACCTTTTAATTTAAATTTATTTTTATTTTTGTTTTTAATTTTTATTTGCTACTATGAACTCTCACCCCTTTGTCTATGAGTCTGGTTACAATTATGTTGCAGGAAGAGGAAATTACAAGGAGAACAGGCGTCAAGATTGGAACAATCAAAGATGGGAGGAGCCACAAGGATTTAATCAACCCTCATGGCAACAACCACCTCCAATGAACTATCAACAACCACCACCATATGCCTATAAACCCTCTCCTCAACATAACTTTGGACCACCATACTCACAAGCCCCTTTCCACCATTCACCTCCATATGACCCTATCCCTCATCCACCATACCAACCACCTTATGAACCATATGAACCATATATAGAACCACCCCAATTCCAACCCAATTACTCCCAAGAACCACTACCTCTCTATGTATCATGTCCATATCCATCACCCCAAGCATCAACGGAGCAACTCAAGGAAACATGTAAAAAATTTAATACCACACTTCATCAATTGAATCAAGCAATAAATCAATTAGCTTCCCGACGTCGGACACTCAAGGAACCCCCATGGCTTTATGTGGACAATCTAATGAAGAACGTAGCATAAAGGAGATACTAGAAACTCCAATGGACAGTACGGAGCATGACTTTGTACTGAAACAAGTGGAGGAAGCTGTAATTATTGAAGAGGAAGAAGTGGTTGAAGACTTGGGAGATGCTGAACCTCCATGGGAAAGTCAAAACATAGAACCTCCTTCCAAGACGGTTGCATTTGACGTTAAGGAAGGTGTACAACCTCCAGGGTATGTCATAGTTGAATACTTGGAAGAGGTTGGTCAAGAGATGGAGAGTAAAGAAGAAAAAGCACAGCCTCCCATGCCCTTGGTAAGTAATGAAGAAGAGATTGAATTGGAAGAAAGCTACCAAGAGAAAGAGGTTGGAATTGAAGAAGCTTGCAAAGAGGTGGAAGTTGTCAAAGAAGAGCACAAGGGAGTGAAGCTTGAAATTACCTTGCCAAAGTTGTTGGAAACCCCTCCCCCTAAGTTGCCATCATCCTTCACAACATTCAAGTGGGTAAAATTCACATCCTCTAACTTTCTAATTCCACTTGAATATGGGCTACTGGAGATGGATGGTCAACTTAGAGCTTTTTGTGGCATTAAGAGTAAGAGGAAGATGGTCAGTGGTAAGAACTATCCTGTAAGGTTCATTATGGTTGGAAGCTTTAAGTTTAAACGCAAAGGTTGGTGTAAAGCTCAATTGAATGGGTCTAGGAAGTTGTTTGGACGCTTCAGTGAGAATTCTAAAGCTGAACTACCGGGATGGAATCATGATAATCAACTTGAAGACGGGTGCAAAAGCAAGGTTTGGGACCCCGGAATTCATTCCAACAATCAACACTCTTGGGGCCTTGTCACTTGCTTTAACTTACTTGAAGGCTTTCTGCGCCTAGTTTGGGACCCCGGAGGCCATTGGAATCACAAACATTAGTGGAGATTCCTGGATTAATACAAGCATAAGCCACCATAACAGGGAGCTCACCAAATGTCCAACTTAAGGACTCTAACTAAAAGTGCTAGGTGGGAGACAACCCACCATGGTATGACCGTTCCTTTTTCAACTATAATTTTATTTAGTTTTATTTGTTTTGAATTTTAATCTATTTCATTGAACTTGGAATTATTCATAACACCTGCATACTGCATACTGCATTCTGCATTTTGCATTCAAAAAAAAAAATCATGCGACGCGACCGCATCATCGACGCGTCCGCGTCGCAAGAGGATCAGAATGAATAAGAAAACGAACAGAGAGTCCCGCGAGAGCGTGGCTGGAGGCGTGCCAATGGCACAAATCGTCCCACGCGACCGTGTCGCTGACGCGTCCGCGTCATATGGGAATAATGGGCTCCCACGCGACCGTGTGCCCCCACGCGGCCGCGTGACCTGGATTTCGACGTAAAAAGGGTGCACAGCCAAAAGTTGTGCTAGAGTGGTGCTGGACTGGCGCTGGACGCGCAGTCCACTCACGCGACCGCGTGCCCCACGAGGCCGTGTCACAACCCAATAATTGCCCACTCACGCGATCGCATGCCCCATGCGATCGCGTCACCCAAAATTTGGCATTTAATGGTTTTGAACAGAGAGTTGTGCGAGTGCGAGGCTACCCTCGCGCCAATAGCATAAATCGGGTCACGCGACCGCGTGACCAACGCGACTGCGTCATTCACTTTAAGCGCAAGTCGCGCGACCGCGTGCCCCACGCGATCGCGTTGCTTGCGTCGCACAGCCTCCCTAATTCTGCCAAATATCTTATCTTTTCTTCCCCAATCCTAATTTTTCCTCCCTCCTTTCTTACTTACTTCTTCTTCCCTTCTTTTCCTTCTCATTCTTCTTATCTTTTATTTTATTTTACTTAATTTATTTGTATATTTCATTCATTGCATCTTAATTTTGTGCATATTTTTATTTTCTTTTCTAAAATTAATTATTTTTCCTTTGGTGTTAAAATTTTCTTATTTAACTGTTGCATTTTCTCTTGAATTATTTTGGGTGCTTCATGACTTGTTTTATTCTGATTGGGTAATATTATTTAAATCAATGCTAATTTTTATATTACTAATATTCCTTTTGCATTGACATGAACTTACATTGTCTTTTATTACCCACTCTCTCCCCCCATTGTTGAAAATTTTGCACCACTGGTATGCCATGGCTTCTATTGTTTTCTCACGTACATGTTGAAGCTTACATCTAATTGAGACCCTTTTCATTTGGCATTAACCCACCCATACTTCATTTATTTTCTTATCTCTATTACTGGGTTACCTTTCTTCCCTTTTTTTTTCAGGATGGCCACCCGGAAGGGAAGCGAAAGACGTTTACATGGGGAGACAGACAAATCCATATGCACAATCCTTAGAGAAAAGCAACAGTTGAAACAACCCGTCCACTTGCACATCTTAGCATGCACCGAGGACGGTGCAATCTTTAAGTGTGGGGAGGTCGATACCAATCTCCATGGGTTAGTTACTCTTCTATCTCAACACCAATGGTTTATTTTCCTTGTTAGTTGTTGCATTTGCATGTTTGATTGCATATTTATTTGATTTTGTGCATATTTTACCACTTGGTTGAAGTAATATTTTCTTTTTCAAGAAAATTTTTAGAGCATTTCACTAATTTGAAAAAAAATTAATGTTACACTTATTTGAAGAAATATTATATTGGAACATGGTTTTAGAGCTCGAACACACAAAACCTGTGAGATTTTGAGCCTATTTGATTGGTTGTATTTTATCAACCAATATTTTATTTTTGGTGTGTGTTTTTCTCTCTAAAATTGTGATCTTTGTCTTGATTAATTCTATATTTCCATGGTTTGATGTATGTATGCACTTATATGATTGAGGCCTTTGTTTCACTGAGCTTACATACCCATATGGCCTAACCTTTCATTATCCTTTGCAAACCAATTTTGAGCTTATTACACCCCTTTGTTCTTTATTTTAGCACATCATTAACTCTAAGTGAAAGACAATAATGCCCTTAATTTGAATCCTTGGTTAGCTTAGACTAGTGAGAGTGCTCATGAATTAAGTGTGGAAAAATTGAGATTGAAAACATTTGGTTTGAGAATTGAGTATGTTAGAATTTTCTGAAAATGTGAAAGAAATGTTTAGGACATGTTCATGCATTCAATAAATTAATCATATGCATTGAGAAAAACAAAAGAAAAAAATAATATATAAATAATAAAAAAAAGAGAAAAAGAAAAAAAAGAAAAAAAAAAGAGCAAATAAGTAAAAGGGGACAAAATGTCCCAAAGTAAGTGGTGAAAGCAATGCATATGTACTGTACTTGAAATTAAATGCATGAATATGTGGAAAACATGGTTAATGGATAGTTAGATGTGGTATCATGATTACATGGATTGTCTAAAGTTAGGTGGAAAGTTTAAGTTAATTAAGGATTCAGATTTTAGTCCACTTGGCCAAATACAATCCTACCTTGACCCTAACCCCATTACAACCCTTAAAAGACCTCTTGATATGTGTATTTGTGCATTAAATTTATGTTGATTGTTAGATGAAGAGCAAGCCTTAGAAAGCAAGGTTGGTAGAGAATTGAGAGAATCGAACCTTAAACACTTGAGTGATTAGAGTGTATACACTACCAGTAAGGGTTCGATGCTCAATTCCATGTTCCCTGCTTTCATGAGCTATTTTCTTCTTGCAAGTCTATTTGTACTTCATTTTCATGATTTGAATTAGTGAAATCCAGTTCAT
>NC_029791.2:36655853-36657784 GCF_000816755.2 Arachis ipaensis
GGTAGAAACATTCTGCATATAGTTGCATTCATATAGATAGGTTGCATTTCATATTAATCTACCATTCCTCTTCATCTTTATAGCTTCTCTTAAGCTTAGCATGAGGACATGCTAGTGTTTAAGTGTGGGGAGGTTGATAAACCACTATTTCATGGTTTATCTTGTGCTCAATTGAGTGGTTTTTATCAATTCTTTACCCACTTATTCATACTATTTGCATGGTTTTACATTTGCCTTCTTAATTATGTGCTTTGATTGAAAACATGCTTCTTTGGCCTTAAGTTCCCTATGTTTAATCCTCTCTTATTACCATTAGATGCCTTGATATGTGTGTTAAGTGATTTCAGAGATTACAGGGCAGGAATGGCTCAGAGAAGGGAAGGGAAGCATGCAAAAGTGGAAGGAATACAAGAAGTTGAAGAAATTGCTAAGTTGTCCAGCCTGACCTCTTTGCACTAAAACGGCTATAACTTTAGCTACAGAGATCCAAATGACGCGGTTCTAGTTGCGTTGGAAAGCTAACGTCCGGGGCTTCGATTTGATATATAATATGCCATAGTTTCTTTGATTCTAGGCGATGCGAACGCGTCATCCACGCTGCCGCATCGCAGTGACAAAAAATCAGCGTGTTTGAATTCGCAACCAGCGAATTCTGGGCTGTTTCTGACCCAGTTTGCGGCTCAGAAAACACAGATTAGAGGCTATAAAGTGGGGGAATGCATCCATTCATCAACAAGCTTTCACATTCACAATTTTAGGAGTAGATGTAGTTTTTAGAGAGAGAGGTTCTCTCCTCTCTCTTAGGATTTAGTTTTAGGATTTATGATTATTTCTTCTTCATCACAGGTTCAATGTTCCTTTTATTTATTTTCCTAATTTAATTTATGAACTCTTCCATGTTACATTTGATATCTTTATTAGTGCTAATTGAGGTATTTCAGATTTATGATTGTTCTCTCTATTATTTATAATTTGAATTTTTCCTTTTGGCTTTGGTTGAGTCATTGGAGACACTTGAGTTATCAAACTCATTGTTGATTGAAAATTGGAATTCTTCAAGAATTAATTCAGGTTCCAATAACTCTAACTTTTCCCAAGGAAAGACTAAGACTTGAGGAATCAGAATTAATTCATCCACTTAACTTACCTTCATAGTTAGAGGTTAACAAGTGGGAGAAGAATCCAATTCTCATTACAATTGATAAGGATAACCAGGATAGGACTTCCAGTTCTCATATCTTGCCAAGAGTTTATTTTACATTTATTTATTTATTTTTATTGCTTTGAAATTATACCTGTGCCCATTGTCCAAACTCCAAAACCCCCAATTTACAAACTTATAACCAATAATAAGAACATACCTCCCTGCAATTCCTTGAGAAGACGACCCGAGGTTTGAATACTTCGGTTATCAATTTATTAAGGGGTTTGTTACTTGTGACAACCAAAACGTTTGTACGAAGGGATTTTTGTTGGTTTAGAGACTATATCTACAACGCGACTGTTTTTATAAAATTCTTTACTGGCAAAAATCCCAACGTCAATCCCTCATGGAGAAATCATCCAAATTTCTCATGGAAGGATCAACAAAAGCCTTAACAAGGCTTTAATAATGGTGGAAGAAACAGGTTTAGCAATAGCAAGCCTTTTCCATCATCTTCTCAGCAACAGACAGAGAATTCTGAGCAGAATCTATCTAGCTTAGCAAATATAGTCTCTGATCTATCTAAGGCCACTCTAAGTTTTATGAATGAAACAAGGTCCTCCATCAGAAATTTAGAGGCACAAGTGGGCCAGCTGAGTAAAAGAGTCACTGAAATTCCTCCTAGTACTCTCCCAAGCAATACAGAAGAGAATCCAAAAAGAGAGTGCAAGGCCATAACCTTACTTGGTGTGGCCGAACCCAGAGAGGAGGAGGAGGACGTGAATCC
>NC_029791.2:36657808-36677076 GCF_000816755.2 Arachis ipaensis
TTTAGGTTGATGATCATGTGAAGTCACAAAAACTACTGAAAAATAAAAAACAGAATGAAAAATAGCATTAAAAATAGCTCACCCTGGAGGAAGAGCTTACTGGCGTTTAAACGCCAGTAAGAAGCATCAAACGGGCGTTTAACGCCAGAAAGAAGCACCAAGCTGGCATTTAACGCCAAAAACAAGCACCAGACTGGCGTTTAACGCCAGAACAGAGCATGGAATTGGCGTTTAACGCCAGAAACAAGCAGCAAGCTGGCGTTTAACGCCAGACATGCTTTCTAAGGGCGTTTGCACGCCTAAATAGAGCAGGGATGCTAAGTCCTTAACCCCTCTGGATCTGTGGACCCCACAGGATCCCCACCTACCCCACCTCTTCTTCTCTCCTCTTCACACCTTTTCATAACTCTCTTCCCCAAATACCCTTCACCAATCACCTCCATACCTCTTCCCCAAATACCCATAACCACTCACATCCATCCACTCTTCCCCATAAACCCCACCTACCTCCAAAATTCAAATTCTTTTCCCTCCCAAACCCAACCCTAATGGCCGAAACCTACGCTTCCCCCCACCCCTATATAAACCCTTCAACACTACTGCATTTTCACACATTACAACCATCACTTCTCCCATTTGGCCGAATACACCTTCTCCCTCCATCTCCTCCATTTTCTTCTTCTTCTACTACTTCCTTTCTTCTTTTGCTCGGGGACGAGCAAACCTTTTAAGTTTGGTGTGGTAAAAGCATTACTTTTTGTTTTTCCATAACCATTAATGGCACCTAAGGCCAGAGAAACCTCAAGAAAGAGGCAAGGGAAGGCAATTGCTTCCACCTCTGAGTCATGGAAGATGGAGAGATTCATCTCAAAGGTCCATCAAGACCACTTCTATGAAGTTGTGGCCAAGAAAAAGGTGATCCCTGAGGTCCCTTTTAAGCTCAGAAAGAGCAAATCTCCGGAGATCCGACAAGAGATTAGAAGAAGAAGATGGGAAGTTCTCTCTAATCCTATTCAACAAGTCGGAATCTTAATGGTTCAAGAGTTCTATACAAACGCATGGATCACTAGGAACCATGATCAAAGTATGAACCCAAACCCAAAGAATTGGCTTACAATGGTTCGGGAGAAATACTTAGATTTCAGTCCGAAAAATGTAAGGTTGGCATTCAACTTGCCAATGATGCAAGAAAACGCACGCCCCTACACCAGAAGGGTCAACTTTGATTAAACGTTGGACCAAGTCCTCATGGACATATGTGTAGAAGGAGCTCAATGGAAAGTTGACTCAAGAGGCAAGCCGGTTCAATTGAGAAGACCGGACCTTAAGCCTGTAGCTAGAGGATGGTTGGAGTTCATTCAACGCTCAATTATTCCGACTAGCAACCGGTCTGAAGTTACTGTAGACCGGGCCATCATGATCCATAGTATCATGATTGGGGAGGAAGTGGAAGTTCATGAGATTATACCTCAAGAATTCTACAAGGTGGCTGACAAGTCCTCCACTTTGGCAAGGTTAGCCTTTCCTCACCTCATTTGTCACCTCTGCAATTCAGCTGGAATTGACATAAAAGGAGACATCCTCATTGATGAGGATAAGCCCATCACTAAGAAAAGGATGGAGCAAACAAGATATCATGGACCTCAACAAGAGCATGAGAAAATTTCTCATCGTGAAATCCCTGAGATGCCTCAGGGGATGCACTTTCCTCCACAAAACTATTGGGAGCAAATCAACACCTCCCTAGGAGAATTAAGTTCCAACATGGGACAACTACGAATGGAGCACCAAGAGCACTCCATCATTATCCATGAGATTAGAGAAGATCAAAGAGCTATGAGGGAGGAGCAACAAGGGCAAGAGACATAGAGGAGCTCAAGAACACCATTGGTTCTTCAAGAGGAAGAAGACGCCACCCTCACTAAGGTGGACCCGTTCCTTAATCTCTTTGTCTATTTATTTTTTCTCTGTTTTTTGTCTACTATGCTTTATGTTTATTTATGTTTATTTATGTTTGTGTCTTATTACATGATCATTAGTGTCTAGTGTCTATGTCTTAAAGCTATGAATGTCCTATGAATCCATCACCTTTCTTAAATGAAAAATGTTTTTAATCACAAAAGAACAAGAAGTACATGATTTTGAATTCATCCTTGAAATTATTTTAATTATATTGATGTGGTGGCAATACTTTTTGTTTTCTAAATGAATGCTTGAACAGTGCATATTTTTGAATTTTTTGTTTATGAATGTTAAAATTGTTGGCTCTTGAAAGAATGAGGAAAAAGGAGAAATGTTATTGATAATCTGAAAAATCATAGAATTGATTCTTGAAGCAAGAAAAAGCAGTGAATAACAAAGCTTGCGAAAAAAAAGAAGAAAAAAAAGAAAATGAAAAAAAAAGAAGAAAAAAAAAAAGCAAGCAGAAAAAGCCAAAAGCTCTTTAAACCAAAAGGCAAGAGCAAAAAGCCAATAGCCCTTAAAACCAAAAGGCAAGGGTAATAAAAAGGATCCAAGGCTTTGAGCATTAATGGATAGATGGATAGAAAGGAATAAAATCCTGGCCTAAGCGGCTAAACCAAGCTGTCCCTAACCATGTGCTTGTGGCGTGAAGGTGTCAAGTGAAAACTTGAGACTGAGCGGTTAAAGTCGAGGTCCAAAGCAAAAATAGAGTGTGCTTAAGAACCCTAGACACCTCTAATTAGAGACTTTAGCAAAGCTGATTCACAATCTGAAAAGGTTCACCCAGTTATGTGTCTGTGGCATTTATGTATCCGGTGGTAATACTGGAAAACAAAGTGCTTAGGGCCACGGCCAAGACTCATAAAGTAGCTGTATTCAAGAATCAACATACTGAACTAGGAGAATCAATAACACTATCTAAATTCTAAGTTCCTATAGATGCCAATCATTCTAAACTCCAAAGGATGAAGTGAGATGCCAAAACTATTCAGAGGCAAAAAGCTACTAGTCCCGCTAATTTAATTGGGACTAAGTTTCATTGATATTTTGGAATTTATAGTATATTCTCTTCTTTTTATCCTGTTTGATTTTCAGTTGCTTGGGGACAAGCAACAATTTAAGTTTGGTGTTGTGATGAGCGGATAATTTATACGCTTTTTGGCATTGTTTTTACATAGCTTTTAGTATGATTTAGTTAGTTTTTAGTATATTTTTATTAGTTTTTAAATAAAAATCACATTTCTGGACTTTACTATGAGTTTGTGTGTTTTTCTGTGATTTCAGGTAATTTCTGGCTGAAATTGAGGGACCTGAGCAAAAATCTGATTCAGAGGCTGACAAAGGACTGCTGATGCTGTTGGATTCTAACCTCTCTGCACTCGAAATGGAATTTTTGGAGCTACAGAAACCCAAATGGCGCGCTCTCAATTGCGTTGGAAAATAGACATCCAGGCTTTTCAGTAATATAATAATAGTCCATACTTTGCCCAAGTTTAGACGATGCAAACTGGCGTTCAACGCCTGCTTTCTGCGCTATTCTGGGTTTAACGCCAGAAACAAGTTGCAAAGTAGAGTTAAACGCCAGAAACAAGTTACAAACTGGCATTTAACTCCAAGGAAGACCTCTACACGTGAAAGCTTCAATGCTCAGCCCAAGCACACACCGAGTGGGCCCGGAAGTGGATTTCTGCATCATTTACTTATCTCTGTAAACCCTAGTAACTAGTTTAGTATAAATAGGACTTTTTACTATTGTATTTACATCTTTGGATCTTTTGAACTTTGAGTTTTGTTCATCTTTAGATCACTTTGTACACGTTTAAGGGGGCTGGCCATTCGGCCATGCCTGGACCTTGTTCTTATGTATTTTCAACGGTAGAGTTTCTACACACCATAGATTAAGGTGTGGAGCTCTGCTGTTCCTCATGAATTAATGCAAAGTACTATTATTTTTCTATTCAACTCAAGCCTATTTCTTTTTTAAGATATTCATTCGCACACAAGAACATGATGAATGTGATGATTATGTGACGCTCATCACCATTCTCACTTATGAACGCGTGCCTGACAAACACTTCTGTTCTACATGAAAACAAGCTTGAATGCATATCTCTTAGCCTTTTGATTCATGATCAGAGTCTTCGTGGTATAGGCTAGAATTATTGGCGGCCATTTTTGAGATCCGGAAAGTCTAAACCTTGTCTGTGGTATTCCGAGTAGGATCTGGGAAGGGATGGCTGTGACGAGCTTCAAACTCGCGAGTGCTGGGCGTAGTGACAGACGCAAAAGGATTACTGGATCCTATTCCAGCATGATCGAGAACCAACAGATGATTAGCCGTGCGGTGACAGCGCAATTGGACCATTTTCACTGAGAGGACGGGATGTAGCCATTGACAACGGTGATGCCCAACATACAACTTGCCATGGAAAGGAGTATGAATGATTGGATGAAGACAGCAGGAAAGCAGAGGTTCAGAAGGAACAAAAGCATCTCCATACGCTTATCTGAAATTCTCACCAATGAATTGCATAAGTATCTCTATCCTATTTTATGTTTTAATTATATTTTAATTATCAATTCACCATAACCATTTGAATCCGCCTGACTGAGATTTGCAAGATGACCATAGCTTGCTTCAAGCCGACAATCTCCGTGGGATCGACCCTTACTCACATAAGGTTTATTACTTGGACGACCCAGTGCACTTGTTGGTTAGTTGTGCGAAGTTGTGAAGAAGAAATAAGATTATGAACGTGCGTATTAAGTTTTTAGCGCCGTTACCAAGGAATGAACAATCACGATTTCGTGCACCAATCATAAAATATCTAAAAGATCCACATGGTGGATAAATAGGTCCATATATATCGCCTTGAATTCGTTCTAAGAATTTAGGAGACTTAAATCTAATCTTTACTGGTGATGGCCTTAAAATTAACTTTTCCTAAGAACATGCAGCACAACAAAATTCACTAGATTTAAGAATCTTCTGGTTCTTTAGTGAATGTCTATGGGAGTTTTCAATAATTCTCTGCATCATGGTTGTTCTCAGATGACCCAATCGATCATGCCAAGTTATGAATTCATTTGGGCTAGTAAACTTCTGGTTTACAATGGCATGTAATTCAATTGCACTAATCTTGGTATAATATAACCCAGATGAAAGTGAGGGTAACTTTTCTAATATAACCTTTTTATTTGAATCATGAGTTGTGATATACAAGTACTCATGATTTCTCTCATTCATTGTTTTAATATGATATCCATTTTGGCGAATATTTTTAAAACTCAATAAGTTCCTTAGGGACTTAGTAGACAATAGTGCATTATTTATTATGAATTTTGTTCCTCCGGAAAATAAAATTATAGCTCTTCCGGAGCCTTCTATCACATTCCCTAAGCCAATAATAGTATTAACATATTCTTCTTTTGGCACAAGATGGGTAAACTATATATTACTTTTGAGAATGGTGTACGAACTTGCATTATCTGCAAGGCAAACATCTTCACTATATGTCCTTGCCATTTTCTTCAAAGACAAATAATAATAAAATGACTAGAAATATTTGCGTAGTAAAATTATTTTCTTGATTGAAAACATTTTTCTAAGAAGTATAGTATATACTAAAAGTTTTATTATTATTATTATCTTGTTACATTCAGTAATATTGAAATTCATAAATATTTTATTAAACATTATTTACATGAGTACTTAACAATCCCACATATTAAACTATTCCATCATTGATCAAATGACCAATATTTCCTTCAGGATCCTCAAAGAAATCAGATACATCATAATGAGTGGTGGAAATTTCAGCATCATTTGAAACGAAATTTGTCTTCTTTCCATTATCGTCTTTTTTCAAAGATGCTTGATAAAGATTGACTAGAGGACTTGGGGGTACGACAGGTACGCGATCAATGACCCTTTCCACCACAACGAAAATATTTATCCTCTGTTGATTTATTTTGCCTATTGTTTCTTTCTTTATCCCACTTCTGGTGAGATCCTTTCTTGCGAACATAATTTTCTTCCTTCCATAATTTTTCTTGTTGCCAAAACCTTGCCATTTACCTCTTCTGAGGTTATGATTTGCCGCATTTGCTTCAGAAAATGGGGCGGTGCCAACTGAACGCGCTTCATGATTTTTCAAAAGTAACTCATTGTTGTGTTCAGCAACAAGAAGGCAAGAAATTAACTCAGAATATTTTTTAAATCCTTTTTCTCGATACTGCTACTGCAGAAGCACATTTGAGGCATGGACGATCGAGAAAGTTTTCTCTAACATATCATTATTAGTTATCTTTTCTCCCACATAATTTCATTCGTGAGGTGATTCGAAATATTGCTGAATTATATTCATTTATAGATTTAAAATCCTGTAGAGGCAAGTGCGTCCATTCATATCGGACTTGAGGAAGTATCACTATCTTTTGGTGATTATATCTTTCTTCAAGGTCTTTCCACAGATTTGCAATATCTTTTAATGTGAGATATTCATTTTTCAACCCTTCGTTAAGATGACGACGAAGGAAGATCATGGCTTTGACTTTATCCTTATGGAATGCATTATTTTCAGTCTTAATGGTATTTCCAAAATCCATTAAATCAAGATGGATTTCAACATCTATTATCCATGATAAATAGTTGTTTCCAGATATATCAAGAGCATTAAATTCAAGATGAGAGAGCTTCGACATAATAAAAATTTGTTACCTGAGTCTTCCTAAAATTTGATCAGTGTCTCATGCTGACAGGGACGAATCTATCTACATTGTAGTGGGGGCAAATTTGAATTTTTTTGAGTAGTATATGATAATAATATTTATTTGTCTCTATTAAATTATTAAATTTGACCCCACAATAATTTTTTACTCAACTTTTGGCACTTAATAATCAGTTTAAGAATTTCATATTAGATGTTTATCAGAATGATCAATTCTCAATTTAAATAAGATTAGTGTTCTTTCTTAAAATGAACTCAAAAAATATTATTTATCTTTTTTTAAAATTAGTTTTAGTTTTTCCTGTAGCAACTATATTAATTGAAAGAATTTTTCTAATTATGAATATCATTGAGAGTTGGTTTCTAATTGTATTGGGAAGTGAATTTTTAAATTATTGTTTAGTAATATATATGGAAAGAGAATTTTTGACAGTAGTATTAAGAAAAAAATTACTTAATTTTTAAAAAATATAAAATCTAAAAGAATCGAATTTTAAATTATATATTATAATATAATTATAACAATAATTATGATATATGTACATAAAAAGTAAGTACCCATATATAATACATATTAAAATACAAAATACATATTGAAAATGAATTAAACAATAAATATATTTATACACAAATACATAACGGTTAATGAATAATTTTATAGCTGATTTTTATGCAATATAATATTTTTATTATAAAAATTATTAGATTTTACTTATCTTGTATCCTAAAGGTACATATTAAGATTACAAATTGAGAATATTTTTGTTGGAAATACAAAAAACTTAAGTTTTTAATGTATTTATTTTGCAGTTATTAAATGAAAAAAATTAAAACCTTCCACTAATACTAAGCTTGTCATGTGTCTTTTGGACACATATTAGTTAAACATAAATTATTATTATGTTATATATATTTTGCCCCTTGTCAAAAATTTCTGGATCCATCACTGCGTGCTGATAACGTGTTGTAAAAATAAATAAGAAAGATGTAATAAATATAAAATAAAAATGTGTAAATAGAAGACTTTAGTATTAATATAATTAACTCAATAAAGATGATTCATGTATTTATATGCAGTAACGTAGAGAGAAAGAAAAAGAGAAACTATTAGTAGTGTATAAAGAGAGAGGAGAGTATTTTTTATTATTGTTAGTGTCTATATATGTGATTCTCTTAGTAACATGATCATTTTATTATGGAAAGGTTGAACCGCCCAATTTATAAATAGGCATCCACTTTTGTTCTTATCACAACAAACAATAAGTTATATACTATTATTTAATTAGTGCTAATCAACGGATTTTTTATTTTAATAAATAAAATAAATATAATAATTACCAAAACAAATAATTTTAAAATTAATTACTAATTTAAATCCCCCTGTCTTATCTTTTTTACAGTGTAAACGAGATGACATTCAATGTATCTCGTTTACACTGTAAACGAGATAAGACACATTAGCATGACACGTGTATACTGTAAACGAGATAAGGCCTGTTGGCGCCTATAAGTAGAAATCATTCACAGCATCATTCCAGGCCCCAGTTTGACTTTGTCAACCACTTTCTCCTCTTTTTTAACCCTTTCTCACCCTATTTTAGACTCATACTGTGATGGCACGCTAGGCGGGGAACGACGGAGATATCAACAGGCTGAACAAGACGTCGCATTACGCCGGAGCCACTGACTTTGAGGTTAGTTTTGTTTTGATTGTTTAAGTATGTAGCCATGGTTAGGGTAGTCATGAAGAACCAGAACGTGGTTTGCAGCTTTAGTAGTAGGTCTCTAGGAGGAACTTAGAGCTCTATTTTCTTGTGGAAGGTTGTTACGAAATCATTATTAGTTTCGAACTATGTTTTTCTTGTGTTAGGTTGTTACCATTTATAACGTTCCAGTTAGGGTTTGGTTAGTATGCAATATGTAATGTAGAAACGTGTGTAAGTTAGAAACATAGAAATATGTTCTTAAGTAGAAGTAGATGTAAGTTACAAAGGAATATTTATTTAACTGTAATTTTTTGGTATATAATAGTAAATTGACATATTTACGAAACAAGAAGCATTTGTAGAAATAAATAAAAAAAATTATGGTTATTTGTTTATAAGGTTGAATTTTTTTTATTCTTCAGAGGCCTCGCCTTCTACTGCCCCAGTGAGTGAGCCATACACTTCCTCCATGTGTCTGATACAATAAGCATGGAACGCTTTTGGGGGATGCCAACCACTATCATCGGAGCTTAACGCGGCCTTGATAGCCTGAGATCTGTCGGAGATAACCAGCAGGCCGTCTTGTGGGGTGACATGGCGTCTCAGATTAGTAAGGAAGAACGACCATGACTCGGTGGTCTCGGACTCCACAACAGCAAAATTAATTACCTTTATTTCCATTCGATGCCGTGATTAGTGTGTTGAGTAGTTTCAGATCTTCTAAGGCAGGAATGACTCAAAGGATGGAAAGGAAACATATAAAAATGGAAGGAAAGTGCAAAACGGAGTTCTGAAGAAACTGGCATCCACGCGATCGCATGGACGACGCGATCGCGTGCCAAGCGCAAATCAACAGCGACGCCGCCGCATGACTAACGCGACCGCGTGCCTTAAGCAGAACAAATATGACGCGGTCGCATGACTGACGCGACCGCGTGGCAAGGAAAAGCTCCGAACGACGTGACCGCGTGACCCACGCGGACGCGTGACAGAGGCCACGCACCAGAAATTGCAGAAAACGCTCATAGCGAATTCTGAAGCCCTTTTTTGCCCAAATCCAAGTCCAGAAGGCATAGACCAGAGGTTATGAAGTGAGGGAATGCATCCATTCAGGGGGAGCTCGCGAATTTAGTTATTTCCCATGTTTTAGATATAGTTTTGAGAGAGGTTCTCTCCTCTCTCTCTCTCGTAGGATTTAGGACTTCTCTTAGTTTTAGGAGTAACTCTCAATCCCAGGTTCTTTATTTTTATTTATTCTTCCAATTTAGTTTATGAACTCTTCTTGTTAGATTATAATTTCCCTTATTAATGTTATTTGAGGTATTTCAATTCATGATTGCTTTCTTTAATTTATGTTATTGTTGCTTTACATCCGAAGGCATTTTTACTCCAGCAAATCTACTTTTTCCTCTTTTGGTCTTGGTTAAGAAAGCAGTAACTCAGGAGTTATCTTATCTCAACATAATTGATAACTGTTATCTTTGCTAATTGAACTGAGCTTCAATAATCCCAACCTTTTCTTAGGAAATAAATAGGATTCGAAGATCAAACTAATTAGTCCCTTGACTTTCCTTTTACTTTAGTAAAGGTTGACTAAGTGGAATTAAGATTCAACTTTCATTGTTATTGATAAGAATAACTAAGTCTGGACTTCCAATTTCTCATACCTTGCCAAAAGTTTGCTTTACAGTATTTATTTATTTTAATCACCATTTAAATTATTTGTCATATTTATTCCTCATTCTTGAAACCCCAAATTTACAATCTCCATAACCAATAATAAGAACATACTTTCCTGCAGTTCCTTGAGAAGACGACCCGAGGTTTGAATACTTCGGTTAACAATTTATTTAGGGGTTTGTTACTTGTGACAACCAAAACGTTTGTACGAAGGGATTTTTGTTGGTTTAGAAACTATATCTACAACGCGACTGTTTTATTAAAATTCTTTACTGGCAAAAATCTTGATCGTCAAAATGGCGCCGTTGCCGTGGAGCTGCTAACGTGTTCCTTATTATTGGTTATTGTAAATATTTTTCTTTTGCTTGTTTATTTATTGTTGTTTTTCCCTTTTGATTTTATTTGCTACCATGAACTCTCACCCCTCTCACTTTGAGTTTGGTTCTAACTTTGTTGAAGGAAATAGAAGTTACAGCAGGAATGTGCATCAAGGTCAGACCAATCATGGATGGATGGAGCCAAGAGGATCTAATCAATCCTTTAGGCACCAACACCCTCCAAGATATCATGGGCAACGACCATTCCACAATGCATACCCAGCTGATAGATATGGTGGACAACCTTGTAACTACCAACAAGCCCCACCCCATGCCTATAGACCATCCTCTCAACATAACCTCGAACCACCACACTCACAAGCTTCTCTTCACCATTCTTCACCGTATGATCCTTTCCTACCCCAGTTCCAATCCAATCACCCCCAAGCACCACCACTTCCCTATGTTTCATGTCCAAATCCATCACCCCGAGAATCAGAGGTTCGCCTCAAGGCAACAGTAAATAAACTTCAAACAACCATTCGACAACTGGAGCAAGCAGTAATTCAATTAGCTTCTAGATGCGCGAACATTCAAGGACCAACCACAGCCCCATGTGGACAATCTAATGAAGAGCGTAGCATGAAGGAAACACTAGAAACTCCAGTGGACAAGACAGAGCATGAATTCGTACTAGAACAAGTAGAAGAAGTTGTCATTGTACAAGAAGAAGAGTTGGTTGAAGATCTAGGAGACGCTGAACCTCCATGGGAATCCAGAGTTGAGGAGAACTCCGTCAAGGACGTTGCAGTTGATGCTAAGGTGGATGTTGTACAATCCCCAAGGCAAGTTGTTTATGAAGAACTAGACGGAATAATCCAAGACACAAATTCCCTTGATGATGATAGTCACAAGTCTAGCTCTCTTAGTGATGAACTTGCATCCGCAAGTGAATTCTCTGAGATCGAAGAATCTTCCCCAAATGAATACGAAGATGATGCAGAGGTAGATTTCTCTCAACCTCCAATCTATGACTCAAGTGATGAGGAAGACATAGAAGACTTTGACCAGGACTCAAATGTATTTGAAGAACCTTACAAGGAAGTGGAGGAATTCACAGAAGAGCACAAGGGAGAAGAACTTACAGAACCTCCAGAAACACCTACCCCAAGACCATTACCGCCTAATACAAGCTTCAAGTGGGTACAATCCTTAACCTTTAACTTTACTTATTCACTTGAATACGGTTTGCTTGAAACAGATGGCCAGCTTAGAGCTCTCTGCAGCTTTAAGAGTAAGCGGGAAATGGCTCGTGTTCAGAGCTGGTGCACAAGGTTCAATAAGGTTCCACGCTTCAACTTGAAGTGCACGAATTGGTATCAAGCTCAATTGAATGGATCTTGAAAAACGTTTGGTCACTATGGTGAGAATCTACTTTCTAAACCGCCCAGATGGAAAAATATAGATCAAGATAGAGACGGATTTAAAAACAAGGCTTGGGATCATGGATTCTATTCTGACATTCGTCACCCCGAGAGCCTGAGACTCTGTTTGAAGCTGCTCAGAAGCTTTACATGCCTAGTTTGGGACCTTGGAGGCTATTGGCATTCCAAGCATTGGTGGAGATTTCTGGATGAATTTAAGCATAAGCCGTCATAACAGGAAACTCATCCAATGTCTAACTTAAGGACTTTAACTAAAAGTGCTAGGTAGGAGACAACCCATCATGGTATGATCGTTCATTTTTCACTTTTTATTTCATTTTGTTTGTTTTTGAATTTTATTTTTATTTTATTGAACCTGGAATCATGCATAGCATTCACATTAAGCATTGCATTTTGCATACTGCATTCTGCATTCTAAAAAAAAAAAAAGGGTGCGCGACGCAACTGCATTCCCCATGCGATCGCATCAAATGGCGAACTACACTTCCCACGCGACCGCGTCATCCACGCGGCCGCGTGACCTAGAGATCGGCGTAAAGATCCAACATCCAGAAAGTTAGGCTGGAATCGTGCGGCCATTGTGCGTCTAGCACAAAATGGCCCACGCGATCGCATGCCCCATGCGATCGCGTAACTTGCACACAATCAATCCCACGCGACCGCGTGAGCGACGCGACCGCGTCGCCTGGATTGCACGAACACCCCCAAGGAGACAGAGAGTTGCGCTGAAATGACGCTGGATTCGTGCGTTTAGCACAAATTCCAGCGACGCGATTGCATGCCCCACGCGATCACGTTATTTACTCTTTTTGCCCTCCGCGCGATCGCGTCACCCACGCGATCGCGTCAACCACCTTTTTCGCTCCAGCCACGCGACCGCAACACGCAATCCCTTTTATCCGTTCGTAGTTTATTCTTATTTTTCCGTTTATGTTCATGTTTAGGCTAGTTAGATATGCATGTTGTAGTGGATTTTAGGTTGTTAGGTAGCCTAGGATGTGGTTAGTGGATTTAGGTCTGTTTACTTGCACTGTTCTTATTTCTGTTTTATCAAATTTGCAAATCTACTGTTGCTGTGATCTTGTTCATATGCTGTATTTCTTATATATTGCTGCTCTTTACACTGAATTTTCATGTTTCTATCCATTATATGTAACTGCAGCTTGATTTTTTAATTCATATGAACTGTTTGATTGCTGTTTATTTTCCGGAAAAATCCAATTTTAGCTAGAATGCTGCCCAAATTTTTATAAATTTTTTTTACTTTCATTCATGTTCTGATTTTGGAATCTTGAACTCTGTTTTCCTCTGCTTTAACCAAGCCATTCATGAATGCCAGGGCATGCATTCTTATCATCTTTGATTTCCTGGTTCCTAAACTACAATTTTGATGTTTGATTCCTATTTTTGCTTTCTTTATCTCTATTTGAATCCTCATCAAACTGTTTTACTTGTTTGAATATGAGTTACCTATAGCTTCTACCTGTGATTCCTTGTTACTTGGACTATTTTCATTATGCCTCTTACTTTCACCCATTTTTCACTAACTCACTAATTTTAACTCTAACTGACCTAACCTTTTCAAAACTTTTTTTTTTGCTTTTCTTTCACTTTCTTTTAACATTGTAACTAAGGCGTGATGTTAATTTTTCTATTTAACTTGCATTCAATTACATTTTGGATTGTGATTTCTTCTTTTCAAACTTTTCACTCATATACAATCCTAAATGCACATTTTACTTAACTCATATTCATTATCCTATTGCTCCTTTGCCACTTTATGTTTTCTTTGATTATTTGCCTATTTGCTTTCCTATTTTTATTATATCCTGGTTTTTTGTTTTTCAGGATGTCAGATTCCCAGAGAAAGGGAAAAGGCAAGGCCACTACTGGCAAAAGGAAAAGAGGAGACGCCTCCGTATCTATTATCGACCTCATGCATGATGCCTCCTTGCGAGAGAAAGCCTTTACCCCGCAGGAGAAGGCCGACCAGCTACTTCCCGCCAATGACTCAGTAAAGTTTGCAAACCGATACTGTGAGCTGAAGTATTCGGTGTTTGCAAACTCTAGGAACCTATACCTGGAGCGGACTTTAAAGATCCCAGAAGAACTCCAGCAATACACCTCTGATCAGATCAAACAAAGAGGCTGGTTCTTTCTGGAGAGACCTCTGACTGAGGTTAATGCATCTTGGGTTAGGGAATTCTACTGCAACTACTTCAAAACTTCCCTAGATGCAGTAAACCTTAGAGGGAAGCAGATTCTGGTTACTGAGGAGGCAATAGAAGAGGTTCTGAAACTTCTACCTAAGACTGATCAGACAGATGGCTATCAAAAAGCTGAGGAGGATATGCGCTTTATGCGTTTTGACTGGGATGAAGTCAAGGTGAGGATCGCCCTTGACCCGTCAATTCCTTGGATCATGGGTCAAAACACCACCATGCCCAAGGGGATCAAGCGGATTTACCTGAACGATGAGGCTCGACTATGGCATCAGATATTCAGCAACTACATTATGCCGAGTACTCACGAGACTGAGATACCAGCCGCTATGATCACCCTTCTTTGGTGTGTGATGACAGAATGCAAATTATCCCGCACAGCAGGAACTTCCTGGCCTTGGGCTACAGACCTCCATTCCTGACTGCCACTACTGATGATACAGCTACACCATCTGCCGGTCCCTCTTCCTCCACTGCTACACCACCTACCCCTGCCACCACCACTACACCTCCACCTGCCACAGAGCCTGTCTATCATCTGGTGCACCGCTTGTTTCGACAACTTGACCAGATGGAGCGTCGCAACAAGCGACGCTATGAGCACCTGAAGCTGATGATACGATCCGGCGACATCCCCTCCGAGCCTAACACACCATCTGAGGCATCTGAGGAGGAGGCGGATGCGCCCGAGGCAGAGACCCATCCCCAAGAAGAGGCAGAGCAGGCAGCCACAGAGCAGGCTGCACCACAGGCAGAGGTCCCACATCAGATCTAGGCTGTAGATCCTGAGATCCCCATTCAGACAGCCCCTCCTCTACAGCTGCCAGACCCCCAACCAGCCACCACAGAGACACCAGCTACCATTCCTTCCAGTGATGACACCCCTTCACACCCTGCTTGAGTGAGCATCAGGGACGATGCTTCATTTTAAGTATGGGGAGGTCACCATCTCTGGCGTATTATTTTAGTGAACCACTACAGACTCTTTTTCTTTTATTTTGGATATTTTTCTGTATTTTTCTCTTTATTTTTATTTTTATTTTCTGAGTATTTATACATTGCTACTTTTATGTATTTTTACTCTATTCCTGCATTCTGCATTTTTAGTTCATATTTTTAGTTATTTAGTTTAGTTGCAATTCTAACTTATTAGTTATAGAAAATTGTGGATTAATTAGTATAGTTTACCCTTTTTAGCATAAGATAGCTTAGTTTAAATTGAAAATATAAAAAGGAAGTAAACTAGAAACTTGAACTTAATAGAAACAATCCACACACCTTGTATATATAGCATTACATGTTAGTTAACAACACTTCATCAAAGAGAAACACTAGAACTTTAAAGCCATTCAATATAAGTTTTACATTGAGAATAATGAGAATTTTTAACTAAACCTGCATGACATACATAAGTGATAAATGATTTTTGAGCTAGAGAACACATAGCCTGTGAGTTTTGAGCTTAATTGTATGGTTACATTCAAACCATAATTTTTATTCCTGTGTGTTCCGCCCTTCTTTTATATTCTGGTATTCTTTACTTTGTTTTAATCTATATATCCGATTATAGAATGTAGATATATACCAAGAGAGTGATTGAGGCCATTATTTGATTTTAGCTCACTTATCCCAAAATAGACTACCTTTTATATCACCCTTGTTGGCCCCCTTGAGCCTTTAAATCCCCTTTTTATTCTATTAGCCACATTACTAGCCTTAAGCAGAAAAACAAAATAAAATCCCAAGTTGAATCCTTGGTTAGCTTAAGATAGCAAATTATGAATAGTTTAAATATGGGAAACCTATTGGGAACATGGATGATAAAAATAAGAGGTAGAAAAATTGAAAAGAATAAAAATAACTCAAAATAAGAAATTTTGGGAAGCATGCTCATGAGAAATCAAAGTGATTAAATTACCATGTACATTAAAAAAAAGTTATTTTTCAGTATTTAATAAAGGGGATACAAAAGAATTCCCCAAATGCAAAATAAAAGTAATGCACATGGGATAAAAATAAAAATTGAAACATGAGCATGTAACACCAAAAGTGGAAAAAGATGGGAAAATAGGAAGTATGTATGTTAGGTGAGATCTTAGTCTAATTGAGGATTCACTTATTAGCTCACTTAGCCTTATACATATATCCTTACCTTTACCTTGGCCCCATTACAACCTTAATTAAAGACCTCATGATTTTTAGTATGACTGTATTCGATAATTGTTGATTGGTTAGATGAAGAACAAAGTTATAGAAAGGAAGAATAAAAAGAGGAATAGAGTGATTAACCCAATAAACATTGAGTGACTAGAGAGTAAACACAAATCCAGTGAGGGTTCAATAGCTCATTAACATTTATCTCTGTTTGAATTATCTAATTGTCTTGCAAGTTCATAAAATGCTTTTTCTTCCATCTCAATTGTAAAAGTGCTTATTGATTATCTAAGGCTTGGCTATATATACATATATGACTCCTTGAGAATGTGAATTAATTTAACTACCTGTAAGCTTTATATATGAGTGAATAAATTAGAATTGCATGACTCATTTAGGTAGTTGCATTTAGAATAGGTTGCATTGCATGACATTCCATCACTTTAACCTTACTTATTACCTTGGATTTAGCATGAGGACATGCTATTGTTTAAGTGTGGGGAGGTTGATAAACCCATATTTTATGATATATTTTATGCTTAGTTTGAGTGATTTATTCAATCCTTCAGCCACTTATTGATATTAATTGCATGGTTTTACTGCTCCTTCCTTATTATGTGATGTATGTGAAAAACATGTTTCCTATGCTTTAAAATTAATTATTTTAATTACCTTTATTTCTATTCGATGCCGTGATTAGTGTGTTGAGTAGTTTCAGATCTTCTAAGGCAGGAATGACTCAAAGGATGGAAAGAAAACATATAAAAATGGAAGGAAAGTGCAAAACGGAGTTCTGAAGAAACTGGCATCCACGCGATCGCATGGACGACGCGATCGCATGCCAAGCGCGAATCAACAGCGACGCCGCCGCATGACTAACGCGACCGTGCGCCTTAAGCAGAACGAATATGATGTGGTCGCATGATTGACGCGACCGCGTGGCAAGGAAAAGCTCCGAACGACGCGACCGCGTGACCCACGCGGACGCGTGACAGAGGCCACGCACCAGAAATTGCAGAAAACACTCATAGCAAATTCTGAAGCCCTTTTTGGCCCAAATCCAAGTCCAGAAGGCATAGACCAGAGGTTATGAAGTGAGAGAATGCATCCATTCAGGGGGAGCTCGTGAATTTAGTTATTTCCCATGTTTTAGATCTAGTTTTGAGAGAGGTTCTCTCCTCTCTCTCTCTCTCTCTTGTAGGATTTAGGACTTCTCTTAGTTTTAGGAGTAACTCTCAATCCCAGGTTCTTTATTTTTATTTATTCTTCCAATTTAGTTTATGAACTCTTCTTGTTAGATTATAATTTCCCGTAAAGCCCGCCTCTGTGATCGTTGTCATTGGCAGTGACAGAGGGTGTCGTCGTTGTCCTCGTCGTCGATCTTCTTCTCCTCTATGTCACGCAAACGGTTACTCAATCCTCTTCAAGTGCATCTCTCCTCCGTGAATCTCTGCCTAGAGCCTCGCCGTGAAATCACTGCTCGGGGACTCGCCGTCGCAAAATGATCATCTTCCGAGCTTACTCTATCACCGTCGTTCCTCCTTCGCCCTGTCTCTGGTAATAATTAAGCCACTGCCTGCTTCTTCAGTTTCAATTTCTAAGATTCTGACTTCTAAATTGGGATTGTGTTCTGAGTTGGATTGCTGCTCATGTGGGTTTGAATTTAGTTTGGAGGTTAAGTTTGGATTGTTTTGGTTAGGTTTTCTGTTTCTAGATTCTCTGGATTTGGATTTGGATTTTGAATTTAGTCGTTTATTGAATGTCTGAGTTGTGAGTTGCTGAATGATTCTGTTCAATATTTTTTCTTGAGTTAATTTTGTTCATGATTTTTTTGTTGTATGTTAAAGATGGAACAATCACAAAGTGGTCAACAGCCACCAAATGATTATTGATAATTGATAACTTACACTTACATAATGCACTGAAGGTGTTTGAACCTTTGCTCATTTGAATGATACATATCTTTTGTGCACTTGATTATGCCATTGATTCTTGTTAGTGGAAAAAATCTTTTCTCCTCCTAGTAGGAAAACACAGCCTGTTGCTTGGTCTACAGTCATGCCTTGCCTATCACATGATCAGAAGTTCAGAACAGTAGTACATCCTCGTCATCATCATCAACATCATCATCTTGTTACACCAACTTCAGCACTGTGCATAATTTGATTTTAAAAACACTTAGCTTTCTTACCAATCTCTCAGCCCTGTACAACCATTCAGAATCACGCACAACCATTAGGTACTATGTTTTAGTTAGTACTTATTAATACTTGTCACACTTTTTTATGAATTAACAACAATATAATAAACTCTTACTCATGATCAACTTCACTCTTTTGGCAGGACATGGAAGAAGACGATTTTTTTATTCAAGATTCTTTAATTGTTTTTGGCAAACATTTAATGTAGGTGAAAGATCGTCAGTAATAATCATTTGGGCACTAACTGTTTTCTTTTCTTCATTTTTTATTGATTTTAAAATGCAAAGAGAATGAGAGTTTTTTGATTTGATGTATAGTGAATTAGTGATTGCCACAGTATGTAAGAAGGAAAAAAAAAACAGAAAAAAGAAAAAGAATTTTTAATTCATGAGAGAATTCCAAAGCCTCTCTTGCTTGGTTATGTTTCCTCTTCTCTTTTCTTTTCAGCAATGTTGATAAATTTACTGTTAAAGGTGGCATCAACTAGTATTCTGAGTTTCAACTCTGATGTGGAGACAACAATATTTAAGTATTTTTAAACAGATTAAAGAAGCTTAAGACAGGGTTTGCAGGTTTGGCAGAAAATATTGGAGGCTCTTCCAATCCAAGATGCTATTTAGTATTTACATGTTGCATGCCTGTGTCAATTGCTGTTTACTTTTGATTAAACCGGTTGAACTCTGGTTGAACTCCGGTCAAACTACTAAATCATTAAACCAATGACTTCACCGGTTTATTGACCAATCCGGTTCTCGCAACCTTGCTTTTTGTTACTTAATGTGGTCCATCAGCGCTGAGAATGAATTGAAGAACGGGAGAAAGCTTTTTTTTTTTGTTTAAGACTTTAAGGT
>NC_029791.2:36677140-36682285 GCF_000816755.2 Arachis ipaensis
TTTAAAATAAATTTTAAAAATATAATATCTTATTCATAATAAATACATACCAATATTTTTTTCTTCTATCATTTATCCGTAGCATTTTTTTTTCTATTCCATTCCAAACTAGTTTTTTTAGCAAATAATTTGTACCACATTTTCTATTTTTTCTTAAGATTATTCCACTTGTTTTTTAACTGATTCTTGTTATATTGCCTTTTAGTTGCTGCATTAAATTAGATAACAATAACTTTTCAACTTTTTTTTTGAAATGATTTGTCCACTACGTTCACATTTGAAATTTTGAGCAGAGCAAACTTTGATAAAATGCCTAATAATTTTTATATCCATGCAGTCTTTTGCTTTTGAAATTCATCATTACTTATTATTTTAATTTTTTTATGTAAATTAAAAAAAATTATAATCATAAAAAACATAAAAAATCTAAAATCATTAGTAACACAATTCAATTTTATTTTTTTAATTGTAGCTTATTGAGTTCATACCAATAAAAAAATTATTCAAATTGGCAGATAATAAAAAAATTATAGATTGTTGTTGTTGAATGAATCAGTCTTATAATTTTAAAACCAAATTAAATCTTCTTTGTTTTTAAGATTTGAACAAAAACTAACTAAACAACAATACATGAATAAGTTTAGTAAATTCAAACAAAACAAAACTAAATGAACCTAAATTAAACTAAGAAATGAATCAAAATTTAACTTTTTAAGGAATAAAAAATTTGGTCAATACTTAACGGCAACATCAAATGAATATTAGTTAATTCACAAATGAACCGAAATTAGTTCATATTTGAACAAAAACTAACTAAACAACCACATACAAACAAATTCAGCAAATTCAAGCGAGACGAAACCAAATGAAGATAAATTAAACTAAGAAATGAACCGAAATTTCTTAAAGAATAATAAATTTGGTGAATACTTAACAACAACTTCAAGTAAATATCAGTTAATTCACAAATGAAGCGAAATTAATTCAAATTTAAACAAACAATAAAAAAACTCAATCATCAATAAAACAATATCAAATTTATTTCTGGATCCAAATAAATCTCAAATAAACTAAAAAATGAACTGAAATTATTTAATAATGGCACAAAAAAAATCAGAACCAATAAAAATGTTAACAAAATGTTAGTGTTGTTAGTGATGACAATAATAAAAAAAGGGTTAAGTACTGAAATCGTCCCTAAGGTCTGAGCTGAAAATCAAAATCGTCCCCGGCCTTTTTTCGTTATTAAAATCATCCTCAACGTTCAAAAACGCTTTAAAATCATCCTTTTTACCAATTTTATTTTTTTTATTCATTTTTCAACTAACATCCATGAAGAAAACCCTAATGACAAAGTTGGACGGTAGTAGTAGCCGCACCACTTCCCTGTCCTTAATCTTCTTCCTTTTGGTTCTCATTTTTCCTCTTCTACGTATTACACTCCCTCAGCACACGTGACAGTGACGGCGGCGCTGTTTCCTTCCCCTCCATAGATAGATCGATAGAGAGATGGAGGTAGAGAATCAAGAACCGAAGCACTTGGAGGTTGACCTGGGCCATCTTATGGCCACGGACCTTCATCACGTGTTTCCTTCTGACCCTACTCCTTCAAGGGAAGACCTAATCAGCCAGTGTCTCCAGAAAGGCACTGAGTTGGTTCAAGCCATCGCCGATTCCCTCTTCACCTTGCCTTCCACCGAAGACGTCGACGGTCCCCTCGTCAAGTTGCCTCCCCCACTCACCAAATTGCCCAGACAGAAACCGGTATACTCCTCTTTACTTCTTCACTCTCTTTTCATTCTATTCTGTTGATTATAATTAATTATTGGTATTATGTCTATTCATTTAACGGTTCTAGGGTTTAGAGATTAGTGATTAGGTTGATACTAGAAGTAGAAAATTGTTAAACTTTAACTTATTTTAATCGATTGGGACCCCTAATTTTTTAAATTTTCGACGGAAAAGTTTAGCACTCCTGATTTCTTAGCGTTTGCCTTTAAAGTACTTGTTATTAAAACCCTAATTTAATTATTAATCCTTGAAGTTATTTATTTGCTCATGGAGTTTTGTAATACTGTGTTTTGCAGCTGCCTAAGCCCAAACCTCCTACCAAGTGGGAGCAATTTGCCAAAAAGAAAGGTTTGTGCTTTATGGCTCTTTTAATTAAGCTCATATTATGCTTAAAAATCAAGTTAGTGAGTTTGAAGTTTTATATTTCAAGTTTGTGTAAATTGGTGTTTAGGTGATTCGAGAGTTTGATTACATTGTGTGACCTTAATACTTATGTTTATGTAGTCCTGTTTGGGGTTTGGGTTTGTCTTTAAATTTTTTTTACTGACTATGTTGTGTGCTATTCTCTCAGGAATACAGAAGCGAAAGAAAGACAAAATTGCATATGACGAACAAACTGGAACCTGGAAACGTACATATGGATACGATCGTGCGAATGATGAAGATGCTGTGCCTATTATTGAGGCAAAACCCAATGATGGTAAAATTATTGAGCCATCCTTTGCCCTTTGTCCCTTTGAAGGAATCTTTATTTAAATGAAATTTGCAGTTACTGTTTTGATTTTTTTTTTTTTTATCTAAGTGGCCAAGTCTAGTGGAGTGAATTTTGGATGCTTACACAACTGTTACATCTTTTAAGTTTGAGATTAGGATAAATGTTTGAAGAAACTAAAAGAAAAGTCTGATTTAGATCACGGTTGGTTCTTCTGAGGAAGGAAGATTTAAAACTGAAATGAACAATTTAAGTTACCTTAGACAGCTTTGATTATATAAGGCTGTGTTTGTTTGTTGAGAAATAGACACTAATTGTTAGACATGGTGGTACATGTTCATCGTTTGTTTGTTGAGACACAGATTTGGATAGACACGGTGGTACAAGATACACACAAAATACATGTATTTAGTGTTCCTCCTTGAAGCTGAGATACGGAGACACAATGCATAGAATACAAAATTTGACCTTTTTATCTGTAATTATTTTTGAAATTATCAATGCATAAGACACAGAGGGGGGAAATTGACATTTGATTTATACATGTGTGTCTTGTACATTATTACCAAACATATTACAGAATTTGTGTATCTTTATGTCTATGTATCTTTGTGTATTTGTGTATGTGTCTATGTGTCTAAAAGACACTAACCAAACGCAGCCTAAGCTTTGCTTTTAGAGAAGAAGTTGTGAATTTATCTGATTTAGTATCCATCAGTTAGGCCTTTAAAATTTGAAAGATCTCATTGTCATACTTTGTGTTTTTGGCATGATTTCTGGTGTGAGATAATGTGGATCATGCTAGTTAGACATTGTGAAGTTTATATACATCAATGGTTCCAGTGATGTCATAATCTTCTTTGGATATTTTTTGTATTCTATCTTCTCATGTGTGCGCAAAGGGTGCATGAATCTAATTTTCGCTAGTTGGTGTATACAATTCTGTGCGTTAATAAAAGCTATAATGATAATGATGATGTATATTAATTAATAAGGAAAATTTTGCAGATCCAGAAGAGGACCCTTTTGCCAAAAGAAAGGAAAACAAGAAGAAAAGAGTTGAAAAACAGGAGAATAACAGACTGCAGAACTTGAAACAAGCTGCCAAATTTGGTGCTCTGCCAAGGTTTTTATTTTATCTCTTGCCTTTTCTCACCCTCTTACTACTACTACTACAGTACTACTACTACTACTAGTTATTGTTGTTAGTTAGTTAGTAGTTAGGTACTTTGGTTTGAGGATTTATTTCATGTGTCATTTGGCTGCTTTGTCAAAAATACAATATTGATATTCATTGCTTGTCCTTTGCCTGTTGGCTCCCCTTCTGGACTTATAGTGGTTGTCACTTTCTGTTTTGCAGAGTAAAAGTTTTATTCTGCTTGAATTACAAAACCCAAATAAGTACAATTTCTTTGTTAATCCTTGTTCAACTAGTACTAATATACTTTGCTACTTGATCTAAAATAAATTTTGCTTGTTCATTGCACCGTATTGTTAACAGTTGGTCTAACTGCTGTAATTAATCATAACTAAATTTGATTGCATTGTCTCGGTCCTCTGTTGTGTGATGTATTTTTAACGGCACATTTTCTTTACTTTCATATTTTTTTTTACTTATTTTTATCTTACCGTTGTGCACAATTCCCCCAATGTTTTCTCTTGTTATGAGGACTGAATAAATTCCTATGCAGCCATGTTCAATTGGCTGCTACAGCTTTGCCTATAACAGGAACACAGGCAGCACCTAAGAAAGTAACTAAGGATGAATTAGGTAATATAGCTGGAACTGTAGCAACTTCAACAGCCAGTGGTGGCAAATTTGACAAGAAGTTGGCTGGTGAAAAGCCTGCTCAGCATAAAGGAAAATATCGAAAGGTTGCAAACCAATGCTATTTACAATATTGATCTGTTTCTTTTATTCATGTAATTTGGCTAATTGGCATTGCTTTCTTTTTTCTTAACTTAGTTCCTGCCAGTTGTGGAAGGAAAAGGGATAGGATCGCAGGAGAAGGAGCAAACTGAAAAAATATTGAATAAAATTATGTCAAAGCATTCCCATGATATACTCAACGTTGACAAGGTACTTTCAACTTTCAAGTTATCTAGTGACCTCAATTTCAATATTGACCAAACTTTATGAACTGTTTCTTTCGTCCTCGATTTTACTTCCTCTGTATTCTAGGCGGTCTCGATGCACACGGTGAAAAAAGAGAAAAAACGAAGGTTTGAGAAAGCAAAGGCTTCAGCTACGGACAGCAAATTGAAAACGCAGAAAAAGTCTTTTAAAAAGGGAAGTTCTAAGAAAGGGAAAGCAAAAGGAAAGTAGTCTAGAGCTTGTTGATGTTGTAGAGAGTTTTTAAACCATGTTTATTAGTTTAAAGTTTTGTAGACCTTTATGAATTACCATGCTTATTCCCACCTCTCTGAGTCTTTGTATCGATGTAAGGCCAGAGTAAAGGGGAAGCGATTTTGAATGCCATGAGTTTATCTGTTATACTTTATTAATTTTACGACTAAAATGTATTACATATCATTTTTTCATTGCAATTGAAATCAAATTTTTTTTTTCTAAAATTAATGAATTCTCTTCTTTCTCTCCCTTTCTCTATTTCTCTTATTTTTTCACCTATTTTACTTTTCTT
>NC_029791.2:36682291-36687849 GCF_000816755.2 Arachis ipaensis
CGATAGAAATTTTTGTCCTCTACGACCCTTTTTATAAAAATAGTTTGATTTTATAAATATTTTTTTTGTCATAATCTATAATATCAGAATAAAACTGATATAATTTTAAAAGATTTATATTCCTGTAATTTTATAACGGACAAAAACACTAGTTTTTATCATAATTGTTTACATAAAAAAAAATTATCATTTCTATCTATAAATATTCAGAATGCTCACAAAATTACTCATAAATCCTTCTCTCTTACCATACCCACCACCCCACCCATAACAACTCCCATTTTTCACTTGCTATCCCTTACGCTTCTAGCCCTTGCCGCACCTTTTCACTGCCTTACCGCATCACATTTTGCCCCAATTCTCATTCGTTACTCCCACCTTAAACCAATACCACCACTAACAACCACCAACACAACAAATTTAGAAGCATTTGTTAACAATAACAATAGAAAATAGAAACAAAAATAGTTCCAGTTTCAAATTTAGAAGCAAATTTAATAGTAACAACAATAGAAGCAAAAATAGCATCCAAGGCAGCTAATTCTATGACTTCTTTTTTTAGAGAGGTCTTCTCAAAAGAGTATAAATACTGATTATTAGCAACCATCTCAATCAACTCCATAACTTCATCAGGGGTCTTTTTCATGTGGAGTGACCCTCCTGCATAATTATCCAAAGACATTCTGGCGGTTTCAGAAACTTCATCATAAAATATTTGCAACTGAATCTAGTCTGAGAACATATCAGGAGGACAATTCCTGAATATCAACTTGTACCTTTCTCAAACTTCATAGACAGACTCACCCTCTCTCTGCCTAAAGGTCTGAACATCCGTCCTCAATTTAGTCAACCTCTGAGGTGGAAAAAATTTGGTCAGAAACCTGTTAACCACCTTATCCCAAGTATCCAGGCTCTCCTTGGATTGAGTGTAAATCCACTGTTTAACTTGGTCTCGTACAGCAAATGGAAAGAGAAGTAGCTTGTAGACATCCGGATGGGCTCCATTAGTCTTCACAATGTCACAGATCTGCAGAAAATTAGAAATAAACAAGTTTGGGCTTTCCTGCAGGAGTCCGTGAAACTGGCAGTTCTGCTACACAAGAGAAACAGGGGTACAACAATGCTACTCCCATAGAAATCCGGGTTAGGAGCAGTATATGAGTCAAGTGATCTGCTGGGTTGTGCATGCATATTAGGAGGATTAACAACATTGGCATTAACCGCATTGTTATTATTGTAACACCCTAAGTTAAATCCTATCTTTGAAGGTCTTTAAATAAGGTGCCACACTCGATAGAGAAAGAGAATGAACTTAATCGTTATGCAAGGAAGGAGGAAGTGCGCGTAAAGAGGAAAAACGAGTAGCACTAAAACAATGGAATTAAATATGAAATAATAACTTATCCATGAGTACGGTTCAAAATAAAATGCTTAGAGGTAATTATAACAAAAGAAAAAGAACTAATACGTCCTAGCTAATTTCTAACTAATTTCGTCGAAAAGGCTCCCATACTTATGTCCTATCCTATCCTTGATCAGGACCCTTCAGTTATTCACGAATCGAGGTACCATTGGTTTTCCTCCAACACCTTTTCGCGCAGTAAAGATCCGGTTCCGTTGTGTGGGATGAACTAAGACTCGACGGGCAACTGGGTTCTCTTTCCACGAACTCTCGACCTAAGTAGATAGTTTGGAACACGGTAGTAGTGGTCGTAACTACCGTGCTTCGAGGGGTCATACTTAGAAGTTACCTTCGGGGGCACTACGTCATCTCTATCCGCTGTGCCATGTTCCTCTGGAGACAGTATGGAAAAAGAAAAGGGGATGAGAACTCAAAGTCTCAGTAGGAGTACTATGCAACACCTCCATATCTATTTCCAACCCACGTGCGGGATTAAAAAAAGGATCGTACGATATGACATGTAATATGAACCTCTTGTAAAGTGTAAAACATATAGATAAAAAAGAAAGAACATAGAAAAAAATAGAAGGGTAACATCTTATGTAACATCGACATAATCATAAATAAATCTAAAAAAAACATGATAAAAATCAAACTTTCATTTATACTTTCTCCTTTCTTAACTTATAACTTTCATTGAAGGTATTGAGCTCAAACCGGTATAAAAGGTGGGAGTCCCCTTCCTTTACCGAAGGTTCTTATCCCAAACGTTTTGGCGATCACCTTCCCTTACCGAAGGATCATCTCGATCGATCACCCTCTCTTACCGAGGGATCATCTCGATATCTTGTCTTTGGGGTCACCTTCCCTTACCGAAAGATCATTCCCTCAGTTTAATTTACAAATAGGGTTGTTTAGGCATACACAAGAAGAGGTTCATGCAAGAATAGATCATGCAAGGGGGGACATATACCATGATAAAATGAGCATGTTGAATAAGATGTTATAAGAAAGTAGGTACTCTCGATCCTAAAAGAATATTAATAATATGATGTATAAAATATAATATAAATGTACATTATAAAAAAATAGGGTATTTTAAATAGTTGAATAAAATAGTTATAAGAGGGCATGTACTCTTAACTTAAAGAAATATTATTAATCCAATGGTATAAAAGTCAATATAATTCCACGTAATAAAATAGGAGATATTAATTAGTTGAATAAAATAATTATAAGAAAATATGTATTCTTGACCCTAAGAAGATATTAATGATATAATGTATAAAATATAATCTAAGTGCACATAGTAAGAATGTGGTATATTAAATACTTGAATAAAATATTATAAGAAAGTATGTACCCTTGACCTTAAATTAAAGGAGTAAGAATAACATAATGATATAAGAGGTCATTTAGTTGCACATAATAGAATATGGTACATTTAACAAGACATAAAAAAGGGAAGGTACTCTCAACATTAAAGGGATAGTAATAATATAATAGTATAAAGGGTCATGTAAATATACATAGTAAAATTAGGATATGTTAAATAAAATATTATAAAGGGGTATGTACTCTCAACATTAAGGGAATAATAATGTAATGGCATAAAAGGTCATGCAAATGCACATAGAAAAAACATGGGATAAATATTAATGGATCAAGAGGGCATGAATGACATAATAGATAATCATGATCAATGTGGATAAGAGAAGAATAAAGGATAATTAATGTCATAAGACACATGAAAGATGGTAGCCATGCATGGATGAAAGGAAATAAAATAGAGCATACTATATGCCAACATAAAAGTAAGAAAAATATAATTCCCTACTCTTTTTCTAACGCTTCTTTATTGCGTATGAGCTTGCCTCTTGTTTTGCATACAGAATATATTTTTGTAGAGAGAGAAGGGAGAGAATTAGTATTTGAGAGAAGTGATTTTCTACCTATAGGTGCACCCCTATTTATATACATTTGGTGATAGGGTGGTTGGGATAATTTTAAATTCAAACGGAGGGCGGTTACTAGATTCCTATCCATATTTCAAAATTCTAAACCCATCTCCTAACTGATTTTTAAATTTTGAATTTAATTTTGTTTCTAGAAGGGGTGAAGGGAGGTTGTTATAGTTATTGTTGAGCTCCATAATGGACTCTTCAGCTTCTTTTTCGAAATTATCCCTGAGACTCTCACCGGCTTTATAAGCTCTAACTTGTTGTAAACGCCACCTCAAGGCTCTCTCAATCTCAGGATCAAAGTCTAGAAGAGATTATTTGTTATTGTTCCTACTCATAAACAACAGAATGCAAAAAAAAAGTGAAAATCTCTACGTCAGAGTGAAGAGAATTCCCAATGAGATATCCTGTGTAAAAGAAATAAAATAAAATAAGTTGAACAAATAACACTAAAAATTTTGAAAATCACCAAAGAAAAATAAACCACTAAATTCAAAAATAATGAAAAAAATTAATCAGAAAAAATAAAATAAGATTATTAAGGGGGACACCAAACTTAATTTCAGAAATTAAAAAAAATATAATTAAAATAAAACTTAAATTTTTGAAAATTTAAAGGATAAAATTGAATAAAAGTTAAAAACTAAGAGCGCCTAATCTAAGCAATCAGACAACGGTTAGTTGTCAATCACAGTCAATCCCCGATAATGGCGCCAAAAATTTGGTGCGGAATTAAAATGTCCATAATTGAACTGGCAACTGCACCGGGTCATACAAAGTAATACCTCAGGTGAGTGAGGGTCAATTTCACGAGGATTGATGGACTGAGCAGCAATAGTCGAATGAATTACTTAGTCAGGCAGACAGAAATTAGTGTTTTGAGGTTCAAAAGCATTAAACAGAATTTTAGAGAGTAAAGCAAGCAACCAGTGAAATTGGTATGAAACGTATGTGAGAAAACAGTTAAGATTTCAGAGTTATTTATTCTTCAGAATTAAGTTTTCTTACCAACTATTTTAATCATGTAAGATTCATTTCATGGCAAACTGTAATTGACTAAACCCTAATTCCTTAGTGATCTAGTCTCCTCTAACCTAATCAACCGTCCTTGGTCACTTAATATAGATTAGAGGGTTAGGTACAATTTTAGTTTATTAGCCACAAAAATCCTAACTACCCAAATATAAGAGGATTATATATCACGTATCCCGTTAAGTCCAAGTAATTAGCCATTTAGGAGGAGTTTACTTTCAAGCTAGTATTCAAGTGAGATAAATTTTCCAAGAATCAACAAGAATTCATATAGAATAAGAGTTATTCTTTTGATATACCTAGATTCATAAGATGAAGAATGGAAGTAATCCTTGAAATTGAATCAATACATTAATTAAAATAGAATGATAATATTGTTAATCCATGGAAATAAACAGAACACCTAACCTTAACCAAAGAGGTTTAGTGGCTCATGACTCAGAGAGAAAACTAGGGTTCTGAAGAGTATAAACTGTAGAATGAAATTCGTCAGAGAAAAAATCTCCTAAAGGGCTAAATATTTTTCCTTTTTTTATCTAACCTAATTTTTTATTTGAAACTAAAATGAAATCATAAATTTTAGAGCTAAAAGATTTTATTTGTAAATAAAGATAATGCTCCTTTGATAAAGCTTGATCCACGTTGTTGGCGCTAAACTCAGATTTGGCGTTTAGCGCCCTAGAGGGCAGAAAGTCTCCTTTCAATTCTGGCTTGCTAGCGCTAAACGCGAAGCCGCCCTAGTGGGCAGAGAGCTTCCTTGCGTTTCTGATTTGCTGGCACTAAACGCCTAGGTCCGTATTTAGCGCCAGCATGACAAATTTATTTTTCTTTTCTTTTATTGCACACGAACTCTGCCAAATTGATCCAAACTTCACTTGAAATGATTAAAACACCAAAGTAACTCAAAGTAGTATCTAAAGAGGTTTCAAACACTATAATAAAATTAAAACTCATTAAATTCTAACTTAAAATAAACAGAAAATAAAGAAAAGATACTCACGTATCAGACACAAAATACACTATTTCAGTATCTCTGTCCATATCTCCTCTGTCAAATGCGATTTTGTGTCTTTGTGTCCTTAAACAAATGCAACCTCTCGAAGTTTTTCTTTTCTAATTCTCTTCCCTCCCTCGAAGTTTTTCTTTTCTAATTCTCTTTTCCC
>NC_029791.2:36687920-36694861 GCF_000816755.2 Arachis ipaensis
TGTACTCTTGGCCACCAAATCTTGTTTCTCTCACGACATTTTTTTCAGTTTTGATGTTGGAAGTTTTAGAGCTCATAGAGAGAGTTTGTGTAATATCAATTATACGTACCTTTGAACTGTTATTTTAAATTGATAATCAATTATATATAAAAAAGTATGAGGAACCAATGAAATATTTGTATAATGTGTATAATGGAGGTTTAGGGAGTATTAGAGATATAATCATTAGTATTACCTTTTTCTATCAGCTGAAACTTCTGGGATGAGTGGTATCATGACATGGTATTAGAGCGCTAGATTTGAAAGGTCAAGAGTTTGATCCTTAGTGAACGCCAAGATTAGTTTAAGTTTTTAGGAAGATGTTTATTATCCCTAGTACTCGGATGGTTATTATAAATTATATGAGGAATGTTCATTTTGTAACTCAATAACCCATTGTACACATTGTACAAATAGTCTATTGTCTCTCTAGCGGGATCCATTATATATTTATATATAGCCTAGGGAACAAAATTAGTGCTAATTTTTTTAAAAAAACCAATAAGTTCATGAAAAATCTTCGGTGCACCAGGTAGCAACTAGTGGTATTAGATAATAATGTTGGTAGACAAAATGTATGCTATTTACAGTAGAACTGAAACATGTTCTCTTGCTTCCATATGCTCTATTCCATTCTATCTACATGATAAAATAACTATCTAAATAAAAAGGCCCATAAGGCTGTAACTAATTAAATATTAGTAGAATCGAATAAGAATAAAGATATTTATGTAGACTAAATTTTTAAAGTGGTCTTTTAAATTCAGTCTATACATTAATGTTGTCCTTCAATTTAAACAAGACAAAAACGAGAAGATGGAGAAGAGTTTATATGGCATTTGCATTTTTATACCTTGTTTAAGTGCCAAAATAAAACGACGTCATTAGCCATGTGTCTAATGTGGCAAGTCATAGCTAGTTCAGGATTCCATTCGTTGACTCAATGTCCAAAAGGGTCCAGGGACCAATATGGGATCTAGAGTTGGATCTCAATGACCAGTATAGTGAATTTTAAATAGGTTTAATTACTCTGTTGGTCCCTGTAGTTTCACCAAATTTTTAATTAGGTCCCTATACTTTTTTTTCATTCAATTGGGTCCCTACACTGCTTTTAATTTTGTAATTACGTCCTTTTCATGTTAAAAATGTTAAAATTAACATAATATTTTTACCATAATGCATGCGGTCAAAGATTTAATTAAGTTTTTAATTATAAATACCTTCAATTTGCGAATAAATATTCGGTTAACTCTAATATTTTTTACACTAGGAATGACTTAATTACAAAATTATAGTAGTGTAGGGATCCAATTGAAAGGAAAAAAAGTATAGGGACCTAATTAAAAATTTGGTGAAACTATAGGGACCAATAGAGTAATTAAACCTTTTAAATATGAGGGACTAAAATGGTGAAAATTGTGAATATCAGGAACCACTATAGGAATTTAGTCTATTCACGTTCAAATATTTCACGAAATGCTAATGAATTCTAGAGAAACTAATGAGCATATCGTTTTTAGAATTGTAAAGCCTAAATCTTAAACTCTAACTCTAAACCCTGCAATTCTAAACTGTAAACCTTAAATCTTAAACCTTAAATGTATCCTAAATTCTAAATTCTAAATACGAGTCATTGATAAAATACATAGTAAATAAAAGAGTAAATATTTGTTTAATTATCAAGGAATGCATCACTCGTAAGAATTAACCCCAATATTTTATAAATTTTTTGAGGGTTTTTTAAAAAAGTGCTTTGCTAGAGTTTTGAGGTTAATCCTTATTAAATTTTCTGTGAGTAAATTTCATACAAATTGATAATAGCAGCATCTGCTGCATCTCAGGGGTTAAGAGGAGCATTGGAGGTGCTAAAGGAAAACCAAATTATTGAATTTAGTGAGGAGGATATAAAGGAAGGTTTGGAGAAGTGTACAAGAAGTCTAGTTGGGAGATTAATAGCTAATCGTAAGTTCAGTGCTAGTATGTTAGAGGCTGCTCTACTCGCAATCTGGAGATAGCCGGAGGGTTCAAAGTTTTGGATCATGATGGCAACGTGTTTCAATTTTTTTTTTTTGAAAAGGAGATTGAGATGATTAGGATTGAGAATTGAGCCCCTTGGCTATTTAAAATTATATTCTCAACTTAAAGAGATGGAAAGGAGAAGATTCAATTGTGGAAATTGAATTCCTCAAGTGCTTATATGGATTCAATTGTAGGGGTTACCAGAATTAGATAGGAAACTTGGGAGAGTGATGAAGGAAGTGATAGATGTTGACTTATTTATTTTAATAGAAAAAGAAGAGCAAAAAGTTAAAGTGCAGATTGGGTTGGATATCACAAAAATATTGCGAAGATCGATGAAGATTGCAGGGGGAGATAAGAAGGTGATCGAGCTGCAAGTCAAATATCAAAGAATAGGAAATTTTTGTTACTTTTGTGGATTCTTGAGATATGAGGCTCGCGGATGCAGCAAATTCCTTGAGAATTCAGCGGCAGGGAAGGTTGAGGAAGAGAAATGGGGGCCTTGGGTCAGCGTTGAACAATTTAGAAGGAGGTTCAGCTCCCAAAAAGAGAACTAGAATCCAAATTCTGACCAACAGCCAGCAAAAAAATACCAAAGAGATAGAAAGCCAACTCCGTTAATCCTGATTAAAAGCTTTGCAAGTCTCTCAGTTAATGAGGTTAACACACGAAAAGGAGCTGAGGATAATGAGGTGGAAAGTGGAACACAGAAGGAGGAGAGGAGGATTTTGGTCTTTGCTAATAAGCAAGGTCAGGAAAAGCAATATAACACTGAGAACGTAGCACAGATGGAGAATAGAAAAAAAATTTAGAATAAAATTTTAAGTCGGACGACATATTTTCCTTTAGTGCTTCGATCAGTGCACCTGAGACTAAAGAAAAACACAAGTTGCGTTTGAAGCAGATGGCAAGGAAAGGTAAAATGGACAATAAGGTGACAAGGGTTAAAAGGAGAACAGAGGAAATTGAGGATATGACATGAAGATGACAATGTGAAACTTTCGGGATTTAGGAAAACTCCTTACAGTTTCCAATATTAAAGGGATTCTTAAATCCCATTCTCCTGAAGTATTGTTTCTTTGTAAAACCACAAATAATACCTCGCATGTAGAGAGGGTGATTAAGGATGTTGGTTTCTCGAATTTGTTTTGCGTGGACCCGATTGGACAAGTAGAAGGGTTAATAGTTGCTTGGAAGGAGGAAATGAAGGTGCAAGTCAGAGCTTTTCAGTCTTTTCTAGTGCACTTTGCATGGGAGGATGGTCAAAATGCAAAGATATGAAAAGTTTTTGCTGTACACTTCCACACAGATGAAGCTATTAGAAAAACTCAATTTGGACAGTTACTTCAGGTCATGGATAATTCAGGAGAGCATCGATTGGTGGTAAGAGACTTCAATGCTATAAAGGCCCACCATGAGAAGGAGGGAGGGAGGATGAAATCAGCATCATCTATTCAGAAATTCAATGATTTTATTAATGAAGCTGAATTGGTGGATCTGGGATACGAAGGCAAGAAGTTCACATGGAGTAATAGGAAATTTGGAGAAAATTTTATTCAAAAAAGACTAGATAGAGTACTTGTTTGGACGAAATAGAGAGCAAAATATCCAAATGGTTTTGTGTCTCATTTGGATGGTACAGGATCTGATCACTGTCCCTTACTCATTAATTCAGAAAAGGAAGAAAGAAGGTCAAGAAGAAGATTCAGGTTCCAGGAACATTGATGTGATAAAGAAGAGGTATTGAGAATTGTTCAACATGCTTGGGACTTGGAAGTAGTGGTTCACCTATGTTCAAATTGGCTGCAAAACTAAAATATTACAGGCATAAATTGTTTGAATGGAAAAAATTAGCAGCTTTAAACTCAAAATAGCCGATCCGAAGTGTGCAGAGAAAATTGGAAGAAGAAAAAGGAAAAGGAGCAGCTACAGATGGCACAATAATAAGGATTTTGGAGACTAAGTTAGAGGAGAACTTGGAGCAGAAAAAACGATTTTGGAAGAAAAAATCTCGAGTGCAATGGCTAAATTGGGGTGACAAAAACACAAAGTTCTTTCACTTTAAATTTCAGTCAAGGTGCTGGAGGAATAAAATCCAAGAACTCGTTTATAAAAGTGGTAATGTGGTCTCTGATCAACAAGGTATTGCGGCTGTAGCTCAAGAATATTTTGTTAATCTATTTACTTCTGATAATCCAAGGGAACCTACAAAAGTTCTAGAAAAAATTCCTACAATGGTGGATGCTTGCACAAACCGAATGCTCACTAGAACAGTAACAGACAGTGACATTAAAGCAGCAGTATTTTTTATTAATCCGTTTTCAGCTCCGGGAGATGATGGGTTTACAGGAAAGTTTGTTCAATTTTATTGGGAGCTAATTAAGAAAGATGTAATTAGTGCAGTCAAGAGTTTCTTTTCAGGTGGTAAATTGTTGAAAACTTTCAATCAGACAAATATCTTCCTTATTCCAAAAATTAGAAATGCTAACACTTTGAAGCACATTAGACCAATCAGTCTTAGTAGTGTTTTCTATAAAATTATTTCTAAGATTTTGGTGCAAAGACTACAACATGTAATGAATCAGGTGATAAGTGATATTCAGAGTGCTTTCATTAGAGGAAGATTGATTAATGATAATATTTTAATTGCGCATGTGTTTATGCATTTTCTGAAAAATAAGAGTTATGAAAACTATGAATTGGCTCTGAAACTTGATATGAGCAAGGCTTACAAAAGGGTTGAGTGGACTTTTGTGTGGGAGATTATGAACAAGATGGGATTTTGCAAAAATTAGATGGACTGGAACAAAGAGTGTGTGACGACAGTTTCTTACTCTATTATTGTGGAAGGTCAATTTCATGGTTTTTTTTAAACCATGTAGAGGATTACGTCAGGGTGATCCTCTCTCCCCCTATCTATTTTTGTTATGTATAAAGGGTTTTTTCCGTCTGCTCCACAGATGAGAATGGAGGCTAGAGTTTTCTGGTTTGAGACTGAACCCCAAATTCCCGAAGGTTCTTTGCGAATGATTCTATTTTTGTTTAGCAAGGCGAAAATGAAAGATTGCGAAATTTTACTAAAGTTGTTAAAAGACTATGAAGAAGTGAGTGGTCAGGTTATAAATTTAGATAAGTCTTCTGTTTTCTTTAGTAAGAACACTCCTCTATCAATCCATGACCAGCTGGCTGTCCTATTGTCTGCACCACATGTTAGCTGCCAGAACAAGTATTTAGCCCTTCCAGCAGTGGTCAATAGATCAAAAAAGGAGACATTTAATTTTGTCAAAGACAAGGTTTTACAAAAACTACAGTATTGGAAGCGAGCTTTGCTTTCAGCTAGTGACAAAGAGGTTTTAATAAAAGCAGTGGCAACTGCAGTACCTCTCTACACATTGAGTTGCTTTTAAGCTCCCCGAGACACTATTAGAGGATATTTAAAAGTCAATAATACAATTTTTTGGGGCCAAAGGAATGCAGAGAAAAATATGTAGTAGATTAATTGGCGGATTGCTTGTAGACCAAAGAACCAAGTTGGTTTGAATTCTAAGGATCTCAGGGATTTTAACTTGGATATGTTAGGAAAACAGGGATAGAAGTTGATCTCTCGGCCTCACTCTCTAATTTACAAGGTCTATCAAAGCATATATTTTAATTTTCAACTTTCTTACATGCAGAAATAGATAATAATCCATCTTGGAATTGGAAAAATGTTCTGGAAGGCAGAAAAATTTTGGAGAAAAAGCATTTTTTGGAAGATTGAAAGGGAACATTCAGTTAAAATCTTAGAGGACAACTGGATAAAGCAAATTCAACCAAATAAAATTCAAATTCTCAACCATTAACAGAATCACCCGATTTGAGTTTCTGAACTACTCCTACCAGATCAAAATTGGAATCAAGAGCTAATCACCTCAACATTCACACACAGGGTAGCGCATGCAATCATAAACACAAGCATCAGAACAGCAGAAGATATGGTTACCTGGAATAAGGAGAAGAGTGAACACTACTCAATTGCCTATGGATATACGTTGGCCTTTTAGTTCTACCATGCACCAGTTGAGTTCTTGTTGGAACAATGCAGAAGGAGAGAAATCTGGAGTTCAATTTGGAAGTTAAAATGCCAACCCAAAATTAAATTTTTTCTATGGAAAGTAATGCATGAAGGTTTACCAGTCAAAGAAAGATTACACTCTAAAATCCACATGGTGAACCCAATCTACAATCAATGTGATGCTATAGTGGAATCAATTCTCTACTATCTCATCCAGTGCCCGAAATCGAAGAATGCTTGAAAAATAGCAAGCCTTTCTTGGGCAACCTGAAAAACAGAAACATGGAGATGGTGGTTATAACTCTAGGAATAACTCAGAGGGAGACGACAAATAAAAAAGGAAACTCATTTGGCAACATACTAACGTGGCAGATTTGAAAGATGAAAAACTTGAAAATCTTTGAAATCAAACTCATTTTTCCTAAAAAAGTAGTAGCTATTGCAAGGTTCAGAATTCTAAAAGCAGTGGCTAACCTCCATTGATGAAGTTCTAAAACGACGCTTCCTTTTTCAATAACTCTTCTCTTTCTTCACTTTGCTCTTTTTTACATTTTTTAGTAACTTTTTTTTTTATTTAGGAGTTAATCTTTAAAACTTTTATTTGATTGAGGAATACCCATTTTTAATCTTTAAAACTTTTATTTGATTGAGGAATACCCATTTTTAATCTTTAAAACTTTTATTTGATTGAGCAATACCCATTTTTTTCTTGCTGTAAATCTAAGATAGACTTTTTATTTTATTGCATCAATAAAATTTGCCTTTAAATATAAAAAAACAAAAAAAAAATTTAATACTTACATAACAAATATTCTTGACAAAGAATTAT
>NC_029791.2:36694906-36695436 GCF_000816755.2 Arachis ipaensis
TTATTTTTTATTATTTTTACTTTTGCTAAAATAAAATTTTCAACAATACTTAAAAAAACTTTTTTTTTATTAAAAAATACTTTTCTGTTTTCTTACAAATTAATAGTACCCAAACATACTATGTCGGAAATAAATAATTTCTCTTCCCGCGCTAAAAGCAACAAAACAAGCTTAGTAAATTGAATTGGATAAGACATGTGGGTCAACAAATCATGTTTGAAAACCGTTTAATTAATTAATTAAGCTAACGCCATGAGCTTTACGCTAATGTGGTGCTCCAAATTCCAAAACAAAGGGCCCACTCGTGCACTTTTCTAAGGTTTTTCCCAGCAACAATGGCTCCATCTAGTTGCCATACTCCCAACTCACAACTAACATGCCTAATTGGTAATTTGCCTACTACAAATAGCAAGTATAGCTATGGTGGCATGTGCTTATATATATATATATTTGAGTAAATTATTAAAATAATATTAAAAATTTATATTATTGATAAAAAATTATAAAAAATGTTAATGATAAATGATAAA
>NC_029791.2:36695476-36703502 GCF_000816755.2 Arachis ipaensis
TATTTTTTTAATTTATTTTAATTATGAATAACAATATTTTTTGAAAAATAAAAAATTTAGAGATTAAATTTTACTTCAAATTTTTTTGTGCACTTTTTAAATATTTATTCAAATACTGTCACAAAAATTCGGATAAAATGAATAGGTCCTTTGCAAAATACGAAAATTTTTTCTCATTTACAAAAAATAAACTTTAATATATTTATGAAATATTTATCCAAAGTTGTGTAAGTTTGATCCCTTAAACTTTATCTATAATTATTAGATGGTATGAGAATAATTAAGTGTTATTAATTCTTAATGAACTGATGCATTTGTAATTATTTTTTTTCCTGTAAAAAATTGATTCCCGTAAAAGAAATTAAATCACTATTGCTGTTTACAAGTTCAAGAAAAAGTGGATGCGATTAGAACAATTTTATATAGAAATAGCATGCTATTGGCTTTCTTAGAGAGAAAGAGAATGCTTTCAAGATCTATTTAAAATTCCTTCGCCAATGAAACCTCTAGATATTATTGTGTATTGAATATTGCACAAGGATTTCATATAAAAAATTCTAGCCATGTTCCTTTTGCCTCTTAAAAGACATCATCATCATCATGTGATAATGGGTATTTCTATATAAAAATGACTAGTTATTATATATAATGGCCAAAGATATATCCAGTACAATTGGTATAATACACATCATTAAATCTTATGAGATCTGAGTTTATTTTTCATTAATAGTAGTGGATTAATAAGTTTGTAACTTATCCTAGCTTTTTAAAAAATTTAAAATGCATATAAAAATAATAAATGTAAGATTGGTTAAATTGGCAAGTATTTTGATATCTGAATTAATGATATTATATTTTATAATATTAATGTATATTTATATATGACTTAAATTTTTTATATTTTAATAAAAAATCTTCTTTTATAATTTTAATATTTATTTTTAAGATACATGATAAATAAACTCTTAGTCTAATGCCAAAAATAAACGGTACTACTTAAGTAGTTTATAAGTAGTAGATTGAATTAAGCAGATAAGGCATACATATAATAATACTATGTGGATTGAGATATTTAGATTGCTGTCGGCCAAGCACCCTCCAAAGTCCAAACATGTTGTTGTTGTTACTGCAAATATATTATATATTATATAATATAACTTTACTTAATTGCGCGCAGTTGCACTTATCGTTTATCATCATATATATTAAACTTATATGAGTATTGAGTAGCTAGACAGAGTCTGCTAAAATTAGTTTTCATCATATCATACTAGTACTACAGTCTACAGTTTTTGACAAAATGTCAAAACATAAATTGCATATATTGATACACACACATATATTAAATGATTTTTCTTTTATCTTTTGTGTGCAATAAAAAATGAGCACAACCTTTTACTTTTTAAAATGATCATATTTAATAATACATTTTATAACTAATACTTATTTTCTATTGTTCAGAAGGATTCGCTTANAAGTTTTTTTTGACATATTTTAAAATTAATGTTTATACCATAATATTTATTCCAGTGATATTATATGTATGTATTAGTTTCTTAATAACTAAGTTTAATTAAGTTAACTCAACAATTAATTGATTTAACAAAATAACTCATCAAACACACATTTCGATTTTACGTTTTTTCATCTTTTTTTTTACTGTGTTTATATTTTTTTTCTCTATACTTTAATTTTACGGTTTTTTTTTTTATCTAGCTTCTTCTTCTTTGTTGTGTTTTTTTTCTTTTTTCTTTTTTCTTTTTTCTTTTTTTTTTCTTCTTTTGTTGTTATAATTTTTTTTTCTCTTTTTTTTTTTTTTTTTTTTTGTGTTTTTTTTCTTTTTTCTTTTTTCTTTTTTCTTTTTTTTTTCTTCTTTTGTTGTTATAATTTTTTTTTCTCTTTTTTTTTTCTTTCTTCTTATTCTTCTTGAACTTGTTCTTTTTTTTTCTTCTTTGTTCATGTTTTTAGAAAAAATAGGGAAAAAAAACAAAAAGAAGAAGAGAAAAGAAAAAAAGAGGAGAAACAAAAATATGAAACAGCAAAAAATGATAGAGTATTATGAAAGAATAGAAGAAAAACATAATTGTTACATTAGTTTAACCTACCTTCGAATTCTCCCTATAATACATAATTTATGTGTTTTCATACATAATTTATTTATTTTCTTTAAAAAAATTCTCTGTTTTATCCAAAAATACTGACTATATCTTTTTCTTCTGTATTTTTCTTCCAAAAGTTTTGTGTTTGGCGTAAACAAAAAAATGTGTTTTAAGTAAATAAGTTCCTGTGTTTGAGGTAAAATATTTTTATGTTTGGCAAAAAAGTTATACATTTTCTTTTTGTTTCTCTTAAAGATTGTGTTTATTAACAAAAAATATTATTTAATAGGTAACTCTAGTAGATATTTCTAAGAGAAAATTCTATTTCTCTCTCCTGTGAAATGCTAAAATAACATTTTCCTCTTCTATTTTATAAATGTACATTTTCTTCTATTCTAACTTTTAAAAAATCTCTTCTTTAATTCATTTTAAATTTTTTGTGTTCACTAATATTAACTTTATCCATTTTTTAAGAAAAAATAAAATATTTTTTGAAAAAATACCCATTAACAAAATTTTTATTTTTATAATTAAATGTGTATTCTGTAATTTCTGGTGCGTGGCCTCTGTCACGCGTCCGCGTGGGTCACGCGTCCGCGTGAGTCACGCGGTCGCGTCATTCGGAGCTTTTCTTTGCCACGCGGTCACGTCAGTCATGTGACCGCGTCATGTGTTTTCTGCTTGAGGCGTGCGGTCGCGTCAGGCATGCGGCCGCATCGCTGCTGATTCGTGCTTGGCACGCGATCGCGTCATCCATGCGATCGCGTGGACACCAGTTTCTTTAAAGCTCCGTTTTGCTTCCTCCTTCCATTCTAGTATGTTTCCTTTTTCATCCTTTAAGTCATTCTGCCTTTAGAAAATCTGAAACTGCTCAACACACTAATCACGGCATCGAATGGAAATAAAGGTAATTAAAATAATTAATTTTTAAAGCTTAGAAAACATGTTTTTCCTTGGGTTTGACCAACGGGAGTTTTAGGAGGCACAGACGATTCTGGACGTTTTCTTTTTCGATAGCTCGGTCAGAAAGTTTCTCCAGAACTCCGAATATTTTTGATTTCGTACGAAGGTATGGTTTTGGTTTCTCGTAGTTAATGTTTAATGTCACGTGAAAACTTAGGCTAGATGACCTTAAAATAGGAATGAACTGAGTGAATAATTGATGGATTGTGTATATGGTATAATATATGTGGTTTAGCTGTTATTAATAATTTGCTATTGAAGTTTGGTTGGTTTTGGAAAAAGATTTAATATTGCTATTTGTTTGATTTTGAAATAATTTGTTACTGAAAACGATTTGAAGGACTGAGAGGTGTTTGATTTGATAGTTGGGACCCTTGAAGGGTGGCAGAAATTCGAGTTTTAAAGGGGATACTGCCAAAGTTTCTATAAGAATTGGAGTCTTGATTTGAGGTGCTATTTTTAAAAAGAAAGAGATTATTATGTGGCTTGTGTATTTGAGACTATTTGTTGACCCTCTATCGCAAGATGTGACCAGGCACTTTAACTCCCCGGATTCCCCCATGGGCATGCATATATATATATATTATGACATAATAAGGAAGGGAAAGTAAAACCATGCAATTAATGTGAATAAGTAGGTGAAGAGTTGAATAAATCTCTTTAATTAAGCACAAAAGAACTCATGAAATATGGGTTTATCAACCTCCCCACACTTAAACACTAGCATGTCCTCATGTTAAATCCAAGGTAAATAGTTAAGGTTAAAGTGATGGGATGTTATGAAATGCAACCTATGCTAAATGCATCTACCTAATGGGTCATGCAATTCTAATTCACCTACTCATATATAAAGCTTACATGTAGCTAAGTTAATTCACGTTCTCAAGGAGTTATGTATATATATATAGCCAACCCTTAAATAATAAAGTACTTTAGCAAATGAGATGGGAAAGAAAACATTGTACAAACTTGCAAAACAATTAGTAATTTTGAGCACAGATATATGTTGATGAGTTATTGAACCCTCACTGGATTTTGTGTTTACTCTCTAGTCACTCAGTGTTTATTGGGTTTATTCACTCTATTTTTCTTTTTATTCTTAATTTCTACAGCTTTGTTTTTCATCTAACCAATCAACAATTATAGAATATAGTCATACCAAAAAGTCCTGAGGTCTTAATTAAGGCTGTAATGTGGTCAAGGTAAAGGTAAGGATTTATGTATAGGGTCAAGTGAGCTAATAAGTGAATCCTTAATTAGACTAAGATCTCACCTAACATACATATTCAGCAAGATAAAACTTCTTTACCTATTTTTCCATAATTTCCCACTTATTGTTACATGCTCATGTTTCACTTTTTATTATTTTTTTTATCCCATGTGCATTGTTTTTATTTTGCATTGGGGAATTTTTTTTGTATCCCCTTTTATTTAAATGCTGAAAAAAATTAACTTTTTTTTAATGCACATGATAATTGAATCATTTAGATTTTCTCATGAGCATGCTTCCCAAATTTTATTTTATTCCTTTTAACTTCTCTACCTTTTGTTTCTATCATCCATGTTTCCAAAAGGTTTCCCACATTTAACTCTATTTATAATTTTTTTATCTTAAGCTAACCAAGGATTCACTTGGGATTTTATTTTATTTTTCTACTTAAGGCTAGTAATTTGGCTAAATAGAATAAAGGGGTTTTGAAAGGCTCAAGGGGGCTAACAAGGGTAATGTAAAAGGTAGGCTAATTTGGGGTGAGTGAGCTAAAATCAAATGATGGCCATAATCATTCTCTTGGTATGTATCTATTCTATATTCTATAATTGGACATATAGATTAAAGCAAAGTAAAGAACATCAGAATAAAAAGAAATGTGACACACAGAAATGAAATTATGGTTTGAATACAACCATACAATTTAAGCTCAAGACTCACAGGCTGTGTGTTCTCTAACTCAAGCATCATATATCATTCATATATTGTATGCAGGTTTAGTTAAAAATTCCCATTATTCTCATAAAAAAATTATTTAGGGTGGCTTTTAAAGTTTTAATGTTCCTCCTTGATGAAATGTTGTCAACTAACATGTAATGCTATATATACAAGGTGTGGGTTGTTTTGATTCTGTTAAAGTTTCTAGTTTACTTCCTTTTTATATTTTTCTATTTCAAGTATACTATCTTATGCTAAAAAGGGTAAACTATACTAATTAATCCACTAATAAATCAGAATTGCAAACTAAACTAAATAACTAAACTAAACTAAATAACTAAAATATGAACAAAAAATGCAAAATGCAGAAAATAGAGTAAAATACACAAGTAGCAATGTATAAGTACTCAGAAAATAACAATAAAAGAAAAAGAGAAAAATACAGAAAAATATCCAAAATAAAAGAAAAAGTATGTAGTGGTTCACCAAAATAAACGCCAAAGATGGCGACCTCCCCACACTTAAAATGAAGCATCGTCCTCGATGCTCAATCAAGCCTGGTGTGAAGGAGTGTCATCAATGGTAGGGATGGTAGCTGGGGTCTCCGTGGTGGTGGTGGGCTGAGGGTCTGGCTGCTGTGGAGGTGGGACGGACTGGAGCGGGATCTCCGGATCTGCAGCCTCTATCTAGGGCATAACCTCCTGATGCGGGGCAGTCTGCTCTGTTGCTGCCTGCTGATGAGTCTCCGCCTGGGAATGAGGCTCCTCCTCGTGCTCATCCTCCTCCTCGTGATCATCCTCTGATGGCTCTGAAGGGGTGTCGGGCTTGGAGGGGATGTCGGCGCCCTGTCTGATCATCAGCTTCAGATGGGAATAGCGTCGCCTGCTGCGGCGCTCTAATCTCTCATACCGGCGCCTGTTACAGCGCTCCATCTGATCAAGCTGGTGGAATAGACGGTGCACGAGGCGATAGACCGGCTCAGAGGCGGGTGGAGGTGCAGTGGTGGCAGCAGGGGCAGCTGTGGATGAAGAGGGTCCAGCAGACGGAGGGGCTGTCTCATCAGTAGCAGTGACAGGTGGTGGTCTGTAGCCCAAAGCAAGGAAGTTCCTGCTGTGCGGGATGATCTTCCTGTAGTCCGCTGCTGGTGGTCTCTCATCGGCATCCTCCCAAGGCACATAAGCCTGATGGCCTAGCCGTGTAACCAGGTAAGGAAAGGGGAGGTGCCTCGTACGTGGGCCCTGGCCATATAATGCCGGATAAAACGAGGTAAGTATATGTCCTTACCCTCCAGCACACACCAAAGGAGGGTGATCATGGTAGCCGGGATCTCCGTCTCGTGAGTAGTCGGCATCACAAAATTACTCAAGATCTGATGCCATAGCCGAGCCTCATCATTTAAGTACACTCTCTTAATCCCTCTAGGCATAGTGGTGTTCTGACCCATCTCCCAAGGAATAGCAGGGTCGAGAGCTATCCATGCCTTTACGGTATCCCAGTCAAACTGCATCTGGCCCATGTCCTCCTCAGCCTGTGCAAAACTATCTGGCTGATCGGACTTGGCTGGGAGCTGGAGAATGGTCTCTATGGCTTCCTCTGTGACCAGAATTTGCTTTCCCCTCAGGTTCACTGCATCTAGGGTAGTAAGGTAGTAGTTGCAATAGAATTCCCGGACCCAAGATGCATTGACCTCTGTCAGTGGTCTCTCCAGAAAGTACCAGCCCCTTTGCTTGATTTGCTCAGTAGTGTACTGCTGGAGGGCTTCTGGAATCTTCAAGGTACGTTCCAGGTATAGATTTCTGGAGTTTGCAAAAGCTGGGTACTTCAGTTCACAGTACCGGTTTGCAAATTTTATAGGATCATTTGCAGGAAGCAGCTGGTTAGCTTTCTCCTGCGGTGTGAAGTTCTTCTCCCGCCATGAGGTATCGTGCATTAGAAAAATGATGGACTGGGAGGAATCTCCTCTCTTGCGCTTGCCAGTGGCCTTGCCTTTACCTTTCCTGTGTGAGGCAGACATCCTGAAAAACAGAAAATCAGGAATGGATAAAAAAAATAGGAAAGCAAATAGGCAATTAAACAAAGGAAACTCAAAGCGGTAGGGGAGAAATAGAATAAGAAAAATGAGTAATTGAAATGTGATTGAATTTATGTCAAATGGAAAAAAATAAGCAATATGCCATGGTTAGAAAGTTAGAGGAAAGTGAAAATAATCAGAAAAGAGACCAAAAGGGTTAGTATGGTTAGGATTTGAAAAAGAAATTAGTAATTTAAAATTAGTGAGTTAGGAAGGTAAGTGGCATAGAAAAATTCCATGTAACAATGATTCACAGGTAAGAATAGAAGTACTCATAATTGAACAAGCAATTTATGAACCAGGAAATCAAAAAGGATGAGAAGGTCTGCCATAGCATGCATGTAAAGGTTTGGGTAAAGCAAAGTAAAACATATTTCAGAAATGCCAAACCGAAACATGAATGAAAATAATTTTTAAAAAAATTTGGGCAGTATTCCGGCTAAAATTGGATTGTCCCGGAAAATAAACAGCAATTTAATCAGTTCATATGAATTAAAAAAATCAAGCTGCATGTACATAGATATAAAATAAACATAAAAACTCAATGTAAACAGCAGCAACATACAAGAAAGCAGCATATGAATCATGATTATAGCAGCAACAGATTTGCACATAGGGTAAAACAGAAGTAAGAACAGTGCAAGTAAACAGACCTAGATCCACTAACCACAACCTAAGCTACCTAACAACCTAAAAATCCACTACAACATGCAAGTCTAACTATCCTAATTATGAACATAAACGGAATAAAAAATACAGAAAAGTGACGAATAGATAAAAAAATGGTTGCGTGTTGCGGAACCTGGTAAGCGGAAGGGGTGGAACAGGGAAAAAGGTGGCTGCGGCGGCGTCCGGCGCGGTGGTGGTGCACGGTGACGCGGTGGCGGCGGCGGAGGGGGTTGGTGTCGGAGAAAGGGTTTAGGTGGTGGGTGGTGGTTGGAGGGAGAGGATAGGGGTGATAGGGGT
>NC_029791.2:36703515-36705921 GCF_000816755.2 Arachis ipaensis
ATGGCGGGTCGGCGGCGGCGTCTGGGTGATGGTGCGGTGGCGGCTGGAAGGTGGTGGGTGGTGGTTGGAGGGAGAGGAGGCAGAGAAGGGGAAGAGGGTTTGGGGTGAGGGCTGCGCGACTGATAGGGTTCGCGGGCTGGGGGTTTATATTTTCGAATTCACGCGGCCGCGTGGGGCACGCGGTCGCGTGGTTGGGACGAGAATGGGAGTGACGCGATCGCGTGGGGTGCACGATCGCATGCGAGGGGGAAAGAAGGGTGACGCGATCGCATGGGTCGCGCGATCGCGTCGCTGGAAGTCGTGCTAAACGCACGACTCCAGCACCGTTTTAGCGCAACTCTCTGTCTCTTTTTGGGGCGATGTGCAATCCATGTGACGCGATCGCGTCGCTCACGCAGTCACGTGGGATTGGTATTGGGTAAGTGACGCGATCGCATGGGGCATGCGATCGCGTGGGCCAATTTGTGCGAAACGCACAAGGGCCGCACAATTCCAGCCCAACTTTCTGTTCGTTGGATCCTTACGCCGATATATATATCACGTGGTCGCATGGGTGGTGTTTTTCGCGATATGACGCGATCGCATGGGGCATGCGGTCGCGTCGTGCAACCACTTTTTTTTTTATGCATGAAAAGTGCAGAATGCAATGACTATCATGGATGCTTATGCATGATTCCAGGTTTAATAAATTAAAATGAAAAATGAAAAATTGAAAGCAATTAACAAGAAATAAATTGAAAAAGAAGCGACCATACCATGGTGGGTTGTCTCCCACCTAGCACTTTTAGTTAAAGTCCTTAAGTTGGACATTGGAAGAGTATCCTGTTATTGTGGCTTGTGTTTAAATTCGTCCAAAAATCTCCACCAGTGCTTGGAATGCCAATAGCCTCCAGGGTCCCAAACTAGGCATGTAAAGCTTTTGCGCAGCTTTAAATAGATATCCAGCCTCCCGGGATGACGAATGTCAGAACATAATCCATGATCCCAACCTGTGTTTTTAGATCCGCCTCCGTTTTGATTTGTAAGTTTCCATTCGGGCGGGTTAAAGAGTAGAATCTCACCGTGGCGACCAAACGTTCTCCGTGATCCATGCAATTGAGCACGATACCAATCTATGTACTTCGAGGTGAAGCGTGGAACCTTATTGAACCTGGTGCACCAGCTTTGAATACGAGCCATTCTCCTCTTACTCTTAAAGCCGCAGAGAGCTCTAAGCTGGCCATCTGTTTCAAGCAAACCATATTCAAGTGAATAAGTAAAATTATAAGTTAAGGATTGTACCCACTTGAAGCTTGTATTGGGTGGCAATGGCCTTGGGATAGGTGTTTTTGGTGGTTCTGCAAGTTCCATTTCCTTGTGCTCTTCTGTGAATTCTTCTACTTCCTTGCAAAGATCTTCAATTGTATCTGTATTCTGGTCAAAGTCTTCTGCGTCTTCCTCATCACTTGAGTCATAGATTGGAGGTTGAGAGAAATCTACCTCCGCATCATCTTCATATTCACTTGGGGAAGATTCTTCGATCTCAGAGAATTCACTTGCGGACGCAAGTTCATCACTAGGAGCACTAGACTTGTGACTATCATCATCAAGGAAATTTGCTTCTTGGATTATTCCGTCTGATTCTTTGTACACGACTTGCCTTGGAGATTGTACAGTATCCTTCTTAGCATCAACTGTAGTGTCTTGGACGGAGTTTTCCTCAATTCTGTATTCCCAAGGAAGTTCAGCATCGCCTAGATCTTCAACCAACTCTTCTTTTTGAACAATGACAGCTTCTTCCACTTGTTCTAGTACGAATTCATTTTCTGTCTTGTCCACTGGAGTCTCTAGTATTTCTTTCATGCTACGCTCTTCATTGGGCTGTCCACATGGAGCTGTGGTTGATCCTTGTATATTTGAGCGCCTAGTGGCCCATTGAATTAGTGTTTGCTCCAGTTGTTGAATGGTTGTTTGAAATTTAATCATTGTTTCTTTCAGGCGATCCTTTGCTTCGCGGTTTGCTAGACTTGGACATGATACAAAGGAAAGTGGTGATGATTGGGAACGATTGGATTGGTATTGGGGTAAGGAAGAATCATATGATGGCGAATGGTGAAGAAAAGCTTGTGAGTGTGGTGGTTCGAGGTTATGTTGAAAGGATGGTACATATGCACGGGGTGGGGCTTGTTGGTAGTTACAAGGTTGTCCACCATGTCTTTCAGCTGGGTATGCACGGTAGAATGGTCTTTGTCCAGGATATCTCGGAGGGTGTTGCTGCCTAAAGGGTTGATTAGATCCTCTTGGTTCCATCCATCCTTGATTGGTCTGACCTTGATGCACATTCCTACTATAACTTCTATTTCCTTTAACAATATTAGAACCAAACTCAAAGCGAGACGGGTGAGAGTTCATAGTAGCAAATAAAGA
>NC_029791.2:36707858-36712548 GCF_000816755.2 Arachis ipaensis
TCCATCCATCCTTGATTGGTCTGACCTTGATGCACATTCCTACTGTAACTTCTATTTCCTTTAACAATATTAGAACCAAACTCAAGCGAGAGGGGTGAGAGTTCATAGTAGCAAATAAAAAGAAAAAGGAAAAACAACAATAATTAAACAAGCAAAAGAAAAATATTTACAATAACCAATAATAAGGCACACGTTAGCAGTTCCCCGGCAACGACGCCATTTTGAAAGATGCGGAAGATTGATGGTTTAGAGGTTATAAAAACTCTCGTTGTGAGTATAGTTACTAAACCAAGAAATCAACCTTTCTTACAAACGTGTTGGGTGTCACAAGTAACAAACTCCTTTAAAAATTGTTAACCGAGTATTCAAACCTCGGGTCGTCTTCTCAAGGAACTGCGAGGAAGTGTGTTCTTATTATTGGCTATAAAGGTTGTAATCTGGGTTTAGAAGGTGAGAAGTAAGTAATTTAAATGACGAGTGAATTAAATGGCAAGTAAAAATAAATAATAACTGTAAAACAACTTTTGGCAAGATAAGGGAAATTAAAAGTCCAACTTAGTTACCCTTCTCAACAATAATGAAAGTTGTATCTTAATTCCACTTGGTCAACCTTTACCGGAGCAAAGGAAAGTCAATGGACTAATTAAATTGACCTTTGAATCCTAATTATTTCCTAAGAAAAGGTTGGGATTATTTAAGTTCAACTTAATTAGCAAGATAACGATTATCAATTATGTTGAGTTTAATAACTGTTGAGTTACTGAATTCTTAACCAAAACCAAAAGGGGAAAAAGTAAATTGCTGAAATAATAAAAGTGTCCTTAGATGGGAAGCAATGGCAACTTAAATCAAGAGAACAATCATAAACTGAAAATACCTCAAATTATCATTAATTCAATTAGAAATCTGTAACATGGAAAAATTCTTAGATTAATTTATAATAATAATCAATTCAAATGTTGGAATAAATAAATAGAAGTAATACTAAAAGAACATTAAACTTGGATCCAGAGTTACTCTTAAAACAAGAAGAAATCCTAAATCCTAAAAGAGAGAGAGAGAAGATCTCCCTCTCAACTAAATCTAAATCATTGAAAGGTGAAAATATGCGAGCTCTCTTTGAATGGAAGCATTCCCACACTTTATAACCTCTGGTCTATACTGTCTGTACTTGGATCTGGGCCAAAAAGGGCTTCAGAATTCGCTGGGGGCGTATTCTGTAATTTCTGGTGCGTGGCCTCTGTCACGCGTCCGCGTGGGTCACGCGGTCGCGTCATTCAGAGCTTTTCCTTGCCACGCGGTCGCGTCAGTCATGCGACTGCGTCATGTGTATTCTGCTTGAGGCGCGCGGTCGCGTCAGGCATGCGGCCGCGTCGCTGCTGATTCGTGCTTGGCACGCGATCGCGTCATCCATGCGATCGCGTGGACACCCGTTTCTTTCAAAGCTCCGTTTTGCTTTCTCCTTCCAATTTAAGTCATTCTGCCTTTAGAAAATCTGAAACTACTCAACACACTAATCACGGCATCGAATGGAAATAAAGGTAATTAAAATAATTAATTTTTAAAGCTTAGAAAACATGTTTTTCATTACATGACATAATAAGGAAGGGAAAGTAAAACTATGCAATTAATGTGAATAAGTAGGTGAAGAGTTGAATAAATCACTCTAATTAAGCACAAAAGAACTCATGAAATATGGGTTTATCAGGGATGCGCGCACAGAGGGACTGTCCAATGGTTAACTACCAGGACATGTCGGGTTGGCTGTATAATCGACAGATGAGACTCATCAGCCATATGACAGGCATACATCATATGCATTTGTTTGCTTTGTTTGAGTGTGCATTGTCTTAGCTTGCTTAACTGTTAAATTACGCTTATTAGCTACTTGTTCTACTTGTTGTAAATGCTTCTCTATTTGTGTTTTTCTTGTCTGTAATGTTGGTCTATGCAACTAAGAGGCCCCTTGTCTGGCGGAGGGATGACGAGGGTTGTTCCACCAGAGATTCGGAGAACTGGAGGAGTTAGAAAGTGAAGTATTAAGTTAATGTTAGATTCAGAACTAGAATACCTCAGATAACTTACCTAACTTTTGGTTTAGTTTATTTTCCTTAAGAATGATTCTGAGTGTCGGAATTCTAGGAATGCCTCTGGCTCTCCCAAGACCTTTTACATTAACTATGCAGGCACCTTTACCATACTGAGAACCTCCGGTTCTCATCCCATACTATGTTGTTGTTTTTCAGATGCGGGCCGAGAGACACCTCGTTGAGCGTCTGGGTATTCTCCTTACAAGCGAAGAACTACCTTTTTGACTGTCATATTTTGATTTTGGGCTATGTATACATGTTTATAGAATCTCCACATGTACATTTTGTGTTTTGTCCCTCCTAGAGGTCGACTTGGAGATACAGGGATTTACTTTGTAGTTTGACTTTTATTTTGGGTTGTATATATATAATCATATACTCTGGCCGGCCTTAGCTTCGCAGGTCGAGTCTGGAGCTTGCTATCTAAGTTTTGGAACTCTGATATGTATATATGTTTTCAGCTTCCTTTTGATTTTTTTTTTCTGTCTGTTTTACAAATATCCATGCGAGTGTGACACGATTTCCTGTTTATCGTTTTTGATTAGCTTATCCTTCAAGGCTCCTAGATATGACTTTATCCAACTATATCTATGTACATATCCTTTTCTTTTAGAAGTTGTAATACCTTGCCACATCTGCTTTACGACTTAAGCGTAAGGCCCTGTGTGGTAGGGTGTTACACATATCTGAGCCAACCATTCACCATCATCATCATCATCTTCATCTTCTTCACCATCATCCCCATCCATCACTGTCTCTTCCCAGCCACCATAACCTCCATCGCCATCACCTCAACACCGCCACAGCCACCTCCCTTTACCACAACCTCCAGCGACAACCCACACCGCCGCTCCCCTTTCTCTTCTTCTTCCCCTCTTCTCACCTCCGCTGAGCCCAAAAACCATAGCGCTAGCTCCTCCTCTCCACCAAACAGCCGCGACACCCAACCTTCTCCGCAGCGTCCTTACGGCGTTCCAACCTGTCACCACTCCCCTATCCGAACCCTACCTCCCCCAAAGCTCCCAGCAGCATCAGACAAGCAAAAATTTTCAAACACCAGCATGAATCAAAACAAACCTAAATCCACTAACATGCATTTCTAACTAACCAAATTAAGCAAAATGAACTAAAAGCAATACAATGAAAGAAACAGAACTCAACAAATGAAAATGGGAACCTAGGAAGCAGAGAATGAACAGGTGAAGGGAAGATGATAGCTGAATTGGCCGGGGCAGAAGCGGCAGCCTGGTAGTGGCACTGCTTCAATTGCAGCAGCGGAGAGTGAACGCAGCCATGAAACAGGGAAAACGGAGGGGATGGAAGACACAGGGGCTGCACCCTGTTCTGGTCGTTCCATGGGAGAACGGAAAACGGGGCTGAAATTGCGACGGTGCTAGGTTGGTTCGCGATGGTGAGACGGGATGACAGAGAAGGAAGAAGAAAGGGGGAAAGGGGCTCATCATCGGTGTTGCTGTGGCTCGTCGACGGCACGGCGGTTCGGCCAGTGAGAGAGAGGGAGGAGAAGGTGGCCGGTTCGTTGGTGTGGCTGAGGAAGACAGAGAACACGCAAAGAGGAGAAAAGGGAAGAGGGTTGCGGTGGCTCGTAGAGGCCGACGGTGATGGTTGGCGGAGCTAGGGTTCGGACAGGGAGTGGTGACGGGTTGGAACGCCGTAAGGACGCTGCGGAGAAGGTTGGGTGTCGCGGCTGTTTGGTGGCAGACGAGAGGAGACCCATGAATGGAGAAGGTGGCCGCTGCCGCTCTGGGCTTTGGTGGAGAGGAGGAGCTGGCGCTGTGGTTTCTGGGCTCAGCGGAGGTGAGAAGAGGGGAAGAAGAAGAGAAAAGGGGCGCGGCGGTGTGGGTTGTCGCCGGAGGTTGTGGTGAAGTGAGGTGGCTGTGGCGGTGCTGAGGTGATGGTGATGGAGGTTATGGAGGTTATAGTGATGGTGATGGTGAAGAAGATGAAGATGATGATGGTGAATGGTTGGCTCAGATTTGGGGGAGGGGGGGTTGGGAGTGCCACGTAGGTTTGGAAACCCACGAACCAAACTCAGATCCAAGCCAGGACACTTTTGTCACACGGACAGCATCTATCATGGGTACAAGATTAGTTTCGAGCTTTCATGGGTACAAATGTCAGCGTTTTCATCTCTCATGGGTACAAATGGTCATTTATTGTTTATAAAATAGAAAAGAGAAAAGTGTTATTTTAGCATCTCACAGAAAAGGGAAGTGAAATTTTCTCTATTCCTAGTCGCTAGGATGATTTCAAATAATAGAATAATGGTGATCTTTTAAATTTTACTTGTATTTTATTAACAAAGATATCATGGGAGATGATAGAAAAAGATTGCCTATCTAAATTCTAAAGTGAGGAGAATATAATCTTAAAAGTAATAAAATAAAAGGGTTATTTTCATTAAATTTGTAATTTCTATATGCATGAGCTCTATTTTTTTTATTTAAGAGTCATTGTGCTCTCATTTTTTCACCTGACTAACTTTTTAATTTTAGAATAGTTTGATCCGGAGATGACAAATATATATGAGTATGGATAATTTTTCTATTTTTCCATTTTTATGTATTCATAAGCTATAAGCT
>NC_029791.2:36713100-36733063 GCF_000816755.2 Arachis ipaensis
TTAAGGATGCACGAGTTTAAAATTAGAATTTTTAAAAATATAACAAAGAAGGTATTAAACATTGTATTAAAATTGGGTAGACCAGATCACGTCACATTATGAATACTCTAAGAACCATATTTTTGAAAAATGTCAGATTTATTTATAATATATCAAAGGGAATTGTATTAAAATGTATGGAATAAGAAAAATAAAAGTAAAAGTATTGATAAAATGAGAATTTCATCGTCCTAGTATTATAGCATAAAACTCCATATACCATAGAAATTATAAATTTAAGAATGATTATGTCATATTTTTTTTTTAACTTTTTACTTTAAAACATTGTTTAATGTTTTCAACAAAACAGGTTTTATATGAAGCATATATAAGTATAAAATTACTTATTTATATATTGATGTGGTCATATAATATATATTTGTAAAACATTTTCTTGTACACAGAAGTATTAATATATGATGTCATGTATATATTATAATAATAATATTATTAAAATATGTTGTTTATGTAATATTTCATAATAATGACACCAAAATCATGCAGTTTGGATTTGGATAAGGGTTTCTACATTTCACAGTCAAACCTAATTACAGAAAGGTTGAATCACAATATGAAACGAAACCATACAAAAGTGGAAAGAAAATCCAAGTATGGTTAAAGCAGGAAAACGGAAAGCTTGGTTTATAATTTTATATTAAGAAAATAACATAGAGGATCACGCAAACCAAGTGACGAAATGACAAGAAAGAGAAAAAGAAAAGAAAAACAAAAAACAATGAAGAAACCAAAGCAGGCTTTACAGCACATATCACAGTCGCAATAGGCTCCTAGCTCCCATAAAGATTAAAAAGTCATCCAACTCGTCACATGCATGCAATTGTGAAACTAAGAATTTCTCTTATTATAAGTAGAGGTTTAACATAGTAACCTATTCACATTTTAATTTATGGACAATTTACATAAATAAATTATTTGTCTTTTAAATTTATATAATTGTATTTTTTTAAATATAAAGACGTAAATATATTGTCCTTTTTATAAACATGTTATTAGTAAAGCTTGGAATCAAGAGTTTGGAAACGTTACTGAAAGGCTTAAGATGGTTCAATAGGCTTCTTTGGACTTTAACTTAAAGATTTTTGGAAATATTTTTGTGCGAAAAAGTAAGCTAAAATATCATATTGATCAGATTCAACGGCGTTTGGAGGTTACCGATGTGATATCTCTGAGAATTAAAGAAGCTGAACTGAGGAAGATTACAATAGGCTTTTATTGCAAGAGAAACTTTTTTGGTACCAGAAATCTAGAGAGCAGTGGGTTAAGTATGGGGATAGAAACACTAAATTCTTTCATCTTCAAACTTTGGTACGTAGAAACCATAATAGATTACATGGATTATATGTTAGAGATGGGTCTTGGTCAGATATTCTCCAGGAAGAAGCCCTCTCTTTTTACAAGAATTTCTTTGGTACAACGGAAGAGGTTGAGGTTAATTGTTTAGAGGATGTTTCGATGCCCACTCTAAGCACCGAGGCTTGTGCTAGGTTAATTGACCCTATCTCTTTTCGGAAGTCAAGTCAGCAGTATTCAGTATAAGTCCTTTTAAGGCTCTTGGTTCAGATGGCTTTCAAGCTTATTTTTTTAAAGAATATTGGGAGATAGTAGGCACTGAGATTTGGAATATTGTCCAGAGCGCTTTTTGGGAGAGTACTTAAATCCTAGCATCATGAAAACTCTGATTGTGCTTATTCCTAAAATTGATAACCATACCTTTACGAAGGATTTCAGGCCTATTAGCTTGTGTAATGTTGTTTATAAGATTATCACCAAAGTATTGACTAATCGACTTCGACCTTTTCTTCCAGATATTGTTAGTCCTTTACAAGGAGGTTTTACTCCGGGTCATAGTGCTCCTGATAATATTATTGTGACCCAAGAAATTGTGAATTTCATGACGCACACAAAATCCAAGAAAGGTACTCTTGCTTTTAAAATTGATCTTGAAAAAGCTTATGATAGGGTGGATTGGAGGTTTTTGGAGAGTACTCTCATTACTTTTGGTTTTCCTATCATCACTGTTAATTTGATTATGAATTGTATCCGTGCATCATCTCTTTCTATTATGTGGAATGAGAATAGATTGGATAGTTTTGCTCCTAGAAGGGGGCTTAGACAAGGCGATCCAATGTCTCCTTACTTATTTGTGCTTTGTATGGAAAGACTTACTTGCTATATATCTCATAAGGTGGTCGAGGGTATGTGAAAACCAATTTCTGTCACTAGGGGTGACCCAAAATTTTCTCATTTGATGTTTGCAGATGATCTCTTACTTTTCTGTCAGGCTACAAAGAGTCGGGTCCAAATGGTCATGCATTCTCTTAACATTTTTTGCAAGGCATCTGACATGAAAGTGAATCTTGAAAAGTCTAAAGTTTTTTGTTCTAAAAATGTGACTGCTCGTAGAAGAGATATTTTTACTAGTGTTTCTTCAATACGTTTTGCTTTGGACTTAGGAAGATATCTTGGAGTTAACCTTAATCATTCCCGTACCAGTAGGGCTTCTTTTCATTCAATGATTGAGAAGGTAAGGGGAAGATTAGCTAACTAGAAAGGAAGGCTTCTAAATAAAGCAGGGAGACTTTACCTGATCAATTCTGTTGCAGCATCAATTCCTGTCTATCATATGCAGGTATCTTTTTTTCCAAATTGGGTTTGCGATAAATTATCTTCTATGATGAGACAGTTCCTTTGGAAAGGTCAAGTTGATGGTAGAGGTCTTTCTCTTATTAATTGGAGGACCGTGATCACTCCAAAGAAATTTGGTGGCCTAGATGTTAGAGATCCTGCATGTGTTAATATATCTTTACTTGGTAAATTGGTTTGACAACTTTTTCATTGTCAGGACAAGCCTTGGGTTGCTTTATTAAGGGCGAAGTATTTGAGGAATGAGAGAGTTTTAGATGACCCTGTCCCTTGCAACGCTTCTCATATTTGGAAGAGTATCTCAAAGGCTTTTGGTGCTCTTAAGGATACCTTCTCTTGGTGCGTTGGGTCACTTGATAAATCTTTTTAGTTTGACAATTAGAGTATTGAGAGCCCAATTGTTCAAAATGTTCCTTTTGTACATATATCTGACTCTGATTTAACTATTAGAGACGTTTGGAAAGATGGTCAATGGAATCTCCATGATATTTTCTCTATCATTTCAGAAGATGTCAAACAACGTTTGAATGCTAATAATCCGGATTTGAATGCTGGAGAGAGTTCGGGTTGGTCGTGAGGTGTGGTATCTTCTAGACTCTACTCAGCTAGGAGTGGGTATATTTGGCTAGCCAAAAGAAAGTTTGACTGGAATGAGCATGATAATTAGTTGTGGGTATGACGACTGCATATTCCTGAGAAGTACAAGTTCTTGATTTGGCTCAGTCTTCATAATGCTATTCCTACGGCAGAGTTTCGTTTGGGTCGTGGCTTAGCTTTATCTAGCACCTGTCATCGGTGTCAGAATGGTTCTGAATCCATTCTTCATTGTCTTCGGGAGTGCCCTAGTGCCAAGAATGTTTGGAACCTTTTAGGCCTGTATTCAGATAACTCGGATTTATGTGATTGGCTCTACAGAGGTGCAAGGAGTGAAAATATTTTTCTTTTCTTTTCGACCATCTGGTGGATTTGGAGAAGCAGAAATCATGACTTATTTAATATAGATTATTCTTGGAGTGCTAGTAAAGTGGTGAGTTTGATTCGTAGTTCAGTAAGGGAGTTTCACATTATTTTTGCTATGCATCAATCTTTGTCTCCTCCTTCACTTTGTTTACATTGTGTTCCACCTCCAGTTCATTCTGTTAAATTGAATTGTGATGCTAGTTGTTTTGCTCCTTTTGGCTATGCTGGTTTTGGTTGTATCATTCGCAATCCTGATGGATGTTGGTTGAAAGGTTGCATTGGAAAAGTCAAAGTGTGCAGTATTCTTTTTGCTGAATTGTTTGCAATTTGGAGAGGTTTACTTCTTGCTTGGGAGAGTGGATTTCGTGAGGTTATTTGTGAAACAGACTGTTTAGAAGCTCTTTTCTTGGTAAACCAAAGAATACTTGGTAAGGATATTCCGGAATGAGATTTGGCAAAGCATATACAGGAGGTTATGAATTGGAATTGGAGAGTCTCTATTCTTTTAATTCAGAGGAATGCAAATAGTGTTGCAGATTGTATGGCTAAAGCAGCTGCTTTTGGCGCGGACATTCACTCGAATTGGAGCCAACCATGGAGTGAGCTTCAACATCTAATAGATTTAGATATGAACCTAGCCAATTAATTTGGTTTTGTCTCTTTTTTTCTTTCTTTTCTATTTAGTCACCAAAAAAATATATCTATAGAAATCACTACAAACATATAATCCGCTATAGCCAACCGCGAATTACATGCAAATGGGAGAACACAGAAATCGCTAGAGGCTGTCGCGATTTTTGTTTATTGATGCTTGGCCATAAACTGCTACTGGTAGTAGCGGTTTATGTGTATTGAAAAACATACGTAAACCGCTGGAGGCAGCAGCTATTTAATACAATTTTGGTTAATATTATGATATAATATCAAATGTTATAAATAAAATATTTTCAACTCAAAATCAATCAATTTTTCTAGTCTAAAGTTTGATATATTCATATCTTGATTTATTTTTATATAATTCGTTGCAAGCTGGTACGAAATGAGTTTTTAAACGTAATTTGTTGAATCTTATATCATATTATTTAAATAAACAAATCACAAATAATTTTTTAAAGCTAAAAATAATTTAGTAAGGTTAGAATTATTAACGACATCCAGTCACAAATTAGTATAGAAGAAAAAGAGTAGTTTGTGGCAGGCTCCTATTACTTACGTGAAGCTATAATTTTCTTCTACTTTCAGCTAACTAACTTGAGAAGGGGTTACATTAATTCACCTAACCTTGTATTGAACTAATAGGAGGAGAGAGCTTTAATTTAAGTTTGTGTTTCTTAGTGACGAACTACCATTTCCAATCTTTTCTTTCGAAAAATTTTAAAAGAACTTATACGATTATCGTGTGAAAGTAGAATCTTAAACAAAATAGATCGTTTTTATTGACTAGACGATTTTATCTATTTTAATAGACACATTAATAAGGAGGTTAGTTCATTAATTTTTACTTCATTTAAAAATTTTCATGTTAGATTAGAAAAGAAAGAATTATTGTTGTTTATTATTAGATTTTGAATAGTAATATTATTTGTTAGAAATAAACTTTAAATGATAATAATATTCTTAATTAATATTAATGAATATAATTTAAAGTAAGGAAAAGTTTAGGGGCCAGCAACTTTTGTGTTTTGTAGCCAGCACTTAACCATCAAAAGAAAAGTGAGTGATCTCTCACCATTGGATGTAATCTCACACCATTAAGAATACTATTGATGGCCAATTGATGGTTACAAAACATAAAAGTTGCTGGCCCCTAGCACTCCTCTTAAAGTAAAATGATAGGAATAATAATTATTAGAATTAGATAAAGATAGATTAAGATATGTGTGAATACTGGATTATAATTTATACAGGCATTCACTCTCCACGTAAACCGCTATAGCCTCCAGCAGTTTACGTACGTCTTCCAATACATATAAACCACGGTTTATGGCTAAGCATCAATAAACGATTTGCCGCGGTTTATGGCTAAGCATCAATAAACAATTTGCATGTAATTCGCGGCTGGCTATAGCAGATTATGTGTTTATATAAACCGCTACTGTCAGTAACAATTTCTATAGATATATGAAACAATGTATTTGTATCTTCATATTTAAAAGAATGCAATTGCATAAACTTAAAGGGCAAACAATTTATTTATGTAAATTGTCCTTAATTTAATATATACGAACTGATTAATATAAAAAAAATCATATTACTGTTCAATTATATATTAATATATATTACTTAATAAAATCGCATTTGACTTAAATTTATTGAGATAATAGTACATAATTTAAAAGCTATTCTATTATCATATTTTCAGAGAAGATATAATAACCGTAATTATTTGTACAATTTATCATTTATATTAGATTTAATTTTTTAAAAGTACGAGTTTATGATATTTCGTTATTATTAGTTTTAATTTTTTGTTTGTTAAAAATTTTAAAAATCTAGTTGCATTGTCTGCTATCTTTTCCTCTTCTTACTGGCCTCGCACACTGCCACACCACCATTCACATTGTCTCTGTTTTGTTCTCATTGTATTGCATGTCCCTCTCTTCATTGTTGTTTTTTGGGGTTAATGTTGGTTTTCTATAACTTCATTTATGTTTTTCTAAATTTATTACTTTATGTTGGATCAAATTTTATGTTGTTTATATTGTTCAAAAAAGTTATTGATTATCTAACATAATCCATATTAGAATAGATTTTTAGGATAAAAATGAGAGAAAGATATTCAGTGATTCCTTTTTAACCTTATGTTTGTTGGAAATTACAGAGTAATAAAAGGGTGTATATGAAATAATAAAAAGATTACATGTTTGATTAAATGTGTACATTCAAATATTTATTTCGTGAAAAATGAAAATATTGTTTGGTAGAAGCCAAAATTTTGTGTATTTTTTTAAAAAGATATGATGTTATTAGTATCTATTCTATGTTGCTATAAAAGCTTTTTACATTGTAAAAATGAAAATATTATTCGCTGAAGATCTCTAAGTCAAGGGAAAACACGATTGAAAATTCGAAAAATATTAAAGTGATAATATTACTAATGTCCAGATTGTTTGCCCTTTTTTAAAACATGATTCTAATTTATCATTTGTTGATGTATGATATGTTGCACAATTTATGAAGATAATAAAACTTTAGAGTATTTTTATAGTGTCGATTCTTTTGTTGCACATGTGTTCAACGTTAAATTGTTAGGTTGCACTACAAGAAACTCGTTGAAAATTGTTGAAATTACCGTTAGATTTTGCATGAGTCATTATCGGAGGATTTACTGTCGAACTTTGCGATGGTTAACAATGCCGTTTTGTCGAGCTATAAGCGTTACTGTCGGATTAAGTAACCTGTCGCGAAATTCGCCGGCTACCTTGGCACAAATCTAAATTAAAAGAGCTTGCTTATTATCATCGAAATTTGCGTTGGATAAATCTGACGGTAATCAAAATTTCAAAACCCATCGTTTTTCTTAATGAAACCAATCTTACCATCGAAAGTGTTCGACGAAAAATCTGACGATAAACGTAACCTAAATTCAAATTCACACCCATCCTCCCTCATTTCTGAATCCCCCCCTCTCTCCCCTCTTTTCTCTTTTCTATCTTCTCTCCTATGCCGCCGCAACCACCACCCTCCATTGTCGCTACTAGTGACCTCCGACGTGGCCATCGTCATTGCCACTGTTACAACACCCATCACTTTTCTATTCTCTCTCTTCTCTCACTACCACTAGCCTTCATTGTTACTGCCACTGAAGTCTACCGTCGCCACTATCTCTGCTACTGTAGTTGTCCCCTTCTCTACCATCGTGAATGGGTGTTACGCAAAGGAAAAGCGTCTTCAACGTCCTTCAGCTGCTGTTACTGCTGCTACTGCATCCACTGCCGCTGCTGCCACTGCATAGAGGTGCCGACGTCACTGCTGCTGCCCCTCTTTATAACAACCCAACTCCTAGCACATCATGACTAATGGTAATAGCTAGGTGCTACTACTCGACTTACCTTAGGGACTCTAAATTAAATATATTAAGCATATAAATATGATCCCGTATCGCTTATTGAGATGGTGTGTTAGCCAGATATAAAGGAATCGATATAAGTTAAACAATCAAAACATGTAGCGTATAAATATACAAAAGTATAGTAATATCATATACTTGTCCGTAGGCTCAGTTTAATACATCATAAAGATTACATCCATTGCTTATTTATATGATATATAGATATTTATAGACTTGGGCAAAGACAACGATTATACTATTACTACCATCACTACTACTACCACTACCACCACCACCACCACCACTACTATTATTACTATTACTACCACTACCACTACCACTACTACCACTACCACCACTATTACTACCAACACTACTACCACTACCACCACTACTACCACTACTACTATCACTACCACTATCACTATTACCACCACTACTACAACCACTACCACTACTGTCACTACCACGACTACTGCTGCTGCAGGAGATGGTGGTGGAGTGGTAGGTGATAGTGAATATTTTCCTCGACTAGTAATTTAATTTCAAAATAAGATTGGCATTGTAAGTATAGTTTCGAGTCAACAAGTAATGCTCAAATCAAATATTCCAATTCAAAACAAAATATAACCGAGAGTAATTCAACCTCGGGTCATTCTCCCTAGGACACAATTGGAAGTGTTTCTCTTTCGGTTGTGAGGGAAAAGGGGAGTTTCAAGCAAGAAATGAAAGATTAAAAGAACCAAGCAATAAAAGAACTAATGGATGAGCAAAATTGGAAATTAATGCAAGCATAGGTAAATAGGATCAAAACTAGTGAAAATGCGAGGAATGCAATAAAGAGCCTTGACTTGGGAATGAGGATCCAAGGAATCCTATCATCGCCATAACCACAACTATGGTAATTATGATGAGTCAATCTCACCTAGTCAACCCCAACCATCGAGGGGGTAAGTCAAGCAAGCATTGACCTTAATCCATAAGTCCTAGCTAACTTACCAAACTAGTTGATAAAAGACTAGCGTCAATAGAAACAAGAGTCAACTAACTACTCAAGAATTACCACTAAATGTCGGGCATTATGACTCTAGTATCCTAGAAACTCAAACCACAAGTCAAGGTGGAAAAATCTACTCAAAATCTAGAGTTGGCATTTTCACAAACACCTTGTATGCATAAAAGTAAAACATGGAAAATTGCAAAGCAAAATGGCAAACTATAACCAACTATCAACAAAATCAAGCATAAACAAGCAATCAAACATAAAGGAAGCATGAAATATAAAATTCATCAATCAAAACTTCAAGAAACACAAAATTGCAATATGAACAAAGTAACTTGAACCAAAAGGAAGTGAAAGTAAAAGTGCTTTAATTAAAGAGGAAATTGAGAGTACTTACAATTGAAGAGATAAATATACAAAATTAAAGCTTGCTATAAAATGCTACAATGAAAATTGATAAACCCTAAGAAAGCTTTGTACTCTACACTACTCCTACTCCTAATACTATGAAAAACTATGTAAAATTGTGCTTCAATGCCTCCCCCCCCCCTTTGATAAGTGTTGAAGTCTCCTTTATATAGCACTCTAAAAGAGCAATTCAGCCTTCCAAACATGAGCCAAGGGCCTCCAAATTCACGCAGCACGTGTTTTATTAATGAAATCACGTGCAGGGACCTGTGCGGACGCACAGACGTGTGCGTCCGCACACTCGGCTGAAAATTAGCCTGCGTACGCATACGTGAAAATTCTTGCTTGTGCGCGCGCGCGCGCGCACACTTCACTGTGTGTGCTTTTCCTTGTTTTCTTCATGTTTTCTCCTTTGTACAAGCTTTCTTCTACTTTTTGCTTATCCATTCTTGCCTAATTGACCTGAGATCACTCAACAAACATGTCATGGCATCAAATGGAATAAGAGTGGAATTAAATTGCTCATTTCAAGCACAAAATTACATGTTTTTACATTTAAGATCAAATTAGGGACAAAACACAAAAGTATGCTATTTTGGTGCTTAAGTGTGAGTTCATGTGCTAAAATCCATCCAAATTGAGTCAAAATATACCATCAAATATGGACTCATCAGTAGGCATAGGTGCATCCAACATCACTGGCTCCTGAGAAGGATCGAACCATGTGGGTACTCTGACTCATAGATCATCGGGGATTCCAGCTCGGGCTTTGCCATATTCAGAGTATATGGAAGGAACAGATACTGGCCTCTGCCTGGGTGAAGTTCAGATAGCAGCATGTCATACGATATGTCGGGGTCAAAGTCTGGGCTGAACAAGGGATGGGAGAATGGATGGTTCGAAAGGTAGTATGTACGAGTATGTGGAGTGCCCCCAAAATTCTGCACCTCCCGTCTCAGGATTTATGTACCATCCAAACACCAAATATTCAAAGAATATCACACCTGTCCCCATCTGCAGACATGGAAAGTAAAGGGGTGAGAACTTAAGGCTTCTAGCAGGGTACTACACAGGAAAAACCTAAGGGGTCTGCAACCTAAGTCTAGGAATTCACATAGTTATATCGATAGATTACATAAACAAGTACAAGCACAAGTATATAATAGAATATCAATTATAGGAATTGGTAAACAATCACAAACACAGAGAAATACAACAACCAAGTATGATGTATGCCTAATCTTACATAGGCCATGAGTACATAGGTTGGTTGACTACCCACAACCCGATGTTACCCATCTCTATGTCTGGATATGGTTACTCTGCTTTGTACAGTCATGCATACGTGCCTCATGAGTTTCAATAAACTATGTCCATTTTACAGCACTTAGAAAGAATGGCCCAAGAAATGTGCTCATAATGAGTAACGATCCACACGCTGGGCATTCCCACGTTCACATAGTCTCTAGGTAGGTGGAATGGAAGTTTGCTCTACTAGGAAACCTTTAGCACCTTAGGGTTTATAGTTTCTCTCCATGACACATTTTAATTAAATTCCCACGTTCTTGTTTTGCATCAATACGCATCCTAAGCCTTTTACTAAAGCATCACAGTAAACCTCAAATGATCCTTGGGGCTTTGGTAATACTAACACTGATGCTGTTATCAACTTCTTCTTTAAGATCCTGAAACTTTTTTTACACTCATCCATTCAGACGAATGATATCTCTTTTCTGGTGAGTTGAGTTAGTCGTAAAGCCAACTACAAGAATCCCTTTATAAACCTTTGGTAGTATCCGACCAATCTGAGGAAACTCCAAATCTCAGTAACCATCTTAGGTAGTTCTCATTCCAGTACTACTTCTTTCTTGGTGGGATCTATGCCTATGCCTCCTTTCAATACCACATGTCGCAGAAATTTTACTTCCTTTACCCAAAACTCACACTTAGAGAGTTTGGCATACAATTTCTTTTCCTTCAGCATCTGTAGTACCATCCTCAGATGTTCCCCATGCTCTTCCTCCATTCTCGAGTAAATAAGGATATCATCGATAAATACCACCACAAACTTGTCCAAGTAGGCGCGAAAGATTCTATTCAAGTAGTCCATGAAAACGGCAGGAGCATTCATCAGTCCGAAGAACATAACGATATACTCGTAGTGATCGTATCTGGTCCTAAAGATAGTCTTTGGTATATTTGATTCTCTGACTTGGATCTGATGGTACCCGATCTTAGAGAAAATTGTGACTCTCTTCTTAACTGATCCATCAAGTTATCGATTCTAGGAAGAGGATACTTATTCTTGATAGTGATCTTGTTCAGTTGTCTATAGTTAATGCACAACCTCATACCACCATTATTTTTCTTTACTAGCAAAACTGGGGCTCCCCATTGCGGTGCACTTGGTCAGATAAACTTCTTTTCTATCAATTCCTCTAGTTGCAACTTGAACTCTTTGAGTTCCATTGTTGACATCCAGTTGGGTGCAATCGAGATCGTCCCTGCTCCTAGTGTAATGACCTGCATTTTTGAAAATCTAAATAAAAATAAGTTATAAGTTATTTTATTAATTGGAGCGTCACTGTCGAGCTGCCGCAAGAGGAGTCAGATGAGATAGAGAGAGAGGACGCGATGGAGAAGAGGGGAAGGTATGATGTTTTTCTTCACTGCCCTTGCTGTTTGAGGCTGACCAGAAGAGTGGAGGTGACGGTGGCGCTGCTGCGTGTGACAACATACGGTTGCATTGTCGCCCAAGATCTCTACCGATATTGATGGACAAGAGAAATACGATTTTTAGACGCGTTTGGTTTTATGCGTTTGACTATTTGAGGTAGGATGATTTTTTTAATTCAATTTATTATCAAGAATTGTTACAAGTCGATATTAATGTGAAAAATATATTTTTATGATTTTTATAAGTTTCTTAGATTGAATTGAATTATTTTGGATGTCTCTAATCATATTTTGGTTGAATTATTGATTAGTTGTGGTGGCTAGAAATTATTTTTTTATTGTTTATGTCGAAATTGGTTTAAATTGTGATTTATTAGAACCGATTTAATTTTGAATTGGTTTGATTTTATAAGTGATTTCTTATTGGGGTTGGTTGGTTTTGGAAAAAGATTTAATATTAGAATTGGTTTTGTTGATTTATCGGAAATGATTTTGAGAATTGGAAATGATTTGAGATTGGAAAATGATTTGATTTTGAAAGTGGTTTGATTTTGAAATGATTTAATACGGTAAATGGTTGAGAAGAGTTTGATAAATGGTTTGGTTGGGACACGAGAAGGGTGGCAAAGTCTAAGTTTTAGGGAAGGTGTTGTCGAATTTTTTATAAAACTTTGAGAGTTATATATTGTGGGGTTTTTAAACGGAATTAAAGAATGGATTGTTGAAATTGATTCGAGACTTTTGTTTTGGTGAAAAGGAGTTTTACAAAAGAGAAATGGATTTGAAATGTTTTTAAAGAAAGATTTCGATATTTGAAAAAATCTGGGCAGTACGCAAGGGTTGTAGCTTAGTCCCACTTGCTCCAAGTCAAGATTTTAAAAGATTATGATTTTGAATGTGAGTTTTGACCTGGTAAAGATCGTGGTGGTATACTGCTTGTCCAATGTCGCAATGTCTGTGGGGATTGTAGTGGTGTACCACTCACAGATGGTGGGAATCGTGGTTATCTACCGCCCATGGGTGTGTGTTTTCCAATTGAAAATCTTGCAAGGATCGTGGTAGTGTACTACTTGCAATGGTGAGGATCGTGGTGGTTTACCACTCACCAGATACGGATCGTGGGGGTGTACCGCCTACCAGTTTTCAAGAGGACGATATTCGGGTTAGCTACCGGATGTGTCACGTTTTGGCAAAGTAACCGACATGTGAGCTCACGGCCAGTAGAACAGGCATGCATCAGACTAAATTTGTTTGCTTTTTCTGGGTGTGCTTAAGTGTTTTGGGTTGCTTATCTGATGATTTCTGTCTAATTGTTATTTGTTGTACTTGTTGTAATTGCTTTCTGATTATATTTGCCTTGCATTGTTTGTGCCTGTGATTGATTCTGTTTTGGGTTTGAGTTTTGATGGAGATTTGTTTTAAATTGGGCCGGAGGCCAAGTTGATTTGATTTGGGTTAGAGGCTGTAATTGGTTAGATCAGCTGTAAGTTTTAGTAAAAATGGTTTCTTAGTACGCGGTGAAATGTATGAAATGTTATTTTACGTGAAATTTTTATAAGAAAATATGACTTTTAAATTTGGATTATAAACTGACGAATCACTGTGATTGAAAATAGTTTTATTTAAAATATCTTCTTATAACAATTCTTAAACCTCTAGTGAGAACCAACGAGAACGATGTTCTCACCCTTTACAGACTTCTCTTTTAAGGATGGACGAGGAAGCTCGCGGATTTTTTTTTGTTAAGCTCTTAGATATGCTATGTTATATTGTATACATGTTATAGATTCCCCTCGCCTTTATTATTATAAGCTTGTAAGAGGGATAGGAGTTGTATGTTTTGTCTGTATATTATATTTATAAGCTACTTATGTAAGAAGTTTTGTATATATGTGTATGCTTGTTTGCTTTTGAGATAAAGTATTTTTCTGATTTTTTCCAAAGAAAACAACGATACAGTTTCAAGTCAAAGGCTGCTATTTTAGTATTAAGTATATGAAGTCGTCTAATACTTCTTGCTATTAGAGTGGCATAGCCGGAAGCGTGACATTCTGATAGTGAGGGTATTACACCCAACATTAGATCTATTGTAAACTTTATCTGCTCTAGGTTCTGTTCATTCTCAGCCAAACTGGCCGCTAAGGGAATATACCCTCTGCACTCACTACTACTAAGGTTTATGACTATTGAGTTCAGATAATAGCTATGGAGAATATCGAGCGTACTAACAGATAGAATCAAAGTAGTTTTCTTAAAACAATCAAGAAAGACATGATACATAGATAACCAATCTAATCCTAGGATAATATAAATACCAAGTAGAGGAAGACAAGCCAAATCATGCATGAAATATTTTCCCCTAATGATGAAAGACACACCTTTGCAAATTAAACTTGTCACAACATTTTGTGCAATGGGTGTGTGAATAGTCAAATCATACTCGAGTCTAGAGAGTCTTAATCCTAGCATGCATGCACATTCTATAGATATAAAGAAATGAGATGCGCCTGAATCATATAGTACAGTTAGGGTTTTGCCTTGAACGGAACACTCACCTTAGATGAAGGAGTCAGACGTGGAAGCATCCTTAGCTATCATTGCAAAAACCCTTCCTTGTTGTTGGGATTGACGGTGAACCAGTCAATTCCTTTTGATGCGACAGTCTCTTGCATGTGTCCCGGTCTACCGTAGCTATAACAAACGCCTGATCCGAATTGGCAGGGTTTACTCCCATGGTTATTCGCACACTTAGCATAAGTGGGATCTGCCTGAGCTCTCTGGGGTTGTCTCTCTGAGTCCTATGACTGATTGTAACTCCCCATGTTGAACCGAGAGTTAGGATTTTAACTTGGTGGTTTCAGCACTGTAGCTGGCCGTCTCTTTTGAAATTCCTTCCTTGGGGTGCTTGGTTTCTGTTAAAATTCCTTGAGGAAAAGTCACGACGGTTTGCTCGAGCCATTGCTAGCTTCTTGGTGCACTCCTCAACTCAGTAGCTTTTGTTCACCAACTCAGTAAAATTTCAGATTTCCAATGGTCCCATTAAGGCTAGCAGTTCCTACCTAAGTCCTCTTTCATACTTGATATATTTTCATTCCTCAAACTCTGCGAGGTTTTCTTGACACACCTTCGAGAATCAGTATAAATCCTCAAATTTTCTACTGTACTTGGCCACAATCATACTCCCTTGTCTGAATTGTAACAATTCCAACTCCTTTGCGATACAATAAGACGGAGAGCAGTATTTCTTGTAGAATTTGATTTTGAAATTATCCCAAGTAATCGCGGTGCCTCCTTGACCCAAAAATTGGTGTACCCCCTACCACTAATGCTGTATATCCCCATTCAGCATATAAGCAGTAAACTCCACAGGTTGTCTCTCGGGATGTGCTGCACATGTAAAGCCCGTTCCATAGCATGAAACCAATCATCTGCCTTGGTTAGGTTGGTGGTTCTAGAAAATTGGGGAGGGATGACCTTTAAAAAGGATGCCAAGTTCATTGGCCTATCACCCTCGGGTGCACCATTCTCTTGCCCATTTTTGTCTCCGTTACCATTCCAATTGCCGCTATCATGCCGTCGTTCCATCTTGTCCACAACTCTATTAGTCGCAGCAACGGAATCATGCATAGCCGTAGCTATTGCGTTCATAGCTTCTAACAAAGCAGCCGGGTCTAACGCCAGCTCGGAATTCAAACTCGCTCTTCGAGGATCACACCTGTTTATGGCTGTTTGGGTCCTGTTAACACCAAAGAATTAATATTAAGGTGATCAACCTTAACATATCCAGTTTAAGTGCTAACATTTCCAAAATGAATGCCTCCAAGCAATCATGCAGTTATATCACAGGAATATTTGAGCAACATCATAAAAGAAAAAGCATAGTATGTAGTGAAATATAGCTAGTCCATTCCCCAGACTTTACTAAGGATGAATTGCTCTGATACCAAATGGTAACGACCCAACTCCTAGCATGTCATGACCAATGCTAGTAGCTATGCTCTACTATTTGGCTTACCTTAAGAACTCTAGACTAGATATCTTAAGAATATGAATATAAGCCTATGTTGCTTATCAAGATCATGTGTTAGCCAGATATAAAAAGTAGATATAAGTTAAGCAATCAAAACATACAATATATAAATATACAAATGCATAATAATATTATATACTTCCCTTAGGCTTAGTTTAATACATCATAAATATTACATCCTCTGCTTATTTATATCACATATAGATATTTATAGACTCTGGTTCTTTTATTAACAGGCCTTGACTCTACAAGAGCCACCCTATTCTAGGACCCATCTAACTTATGTAAATATTTACAAAAGATACTAGCCCTTTAAAAAGTCTGATAAACAAAGCGAGGGAAAAGATCACACAACTACTACTGTTGCTGCTACTGTTACTGCTGCTACTACTACTGCTACCGTTACTACTACTGCTATTGCTGCTACTACTGCTGCTACTGCTACTACTGCTACTATTATTACTACTACTGTTACTTCTACTATTTCTGTTGTTACTGCCTATTACTACTACTGCTATTGCTACTAATACTGCTACTGCTACTGTTACTACTACTACTACTACTACTATTGTTACTGTTATTGTTACAACATTACTACATCTACTGCTACTACTATTACTCTATTGTTATTACTACTGCTGCTACTACTACTACTACTACTATTACTACTGCTACTGCTACTGCTACTGCTACTATTACTACTACTGCTAGTCCTACTATTACTACTACTACAAGCCATAGATCGATGATAGCTAAAAGAACAAAGAACATTGTGTTGAGATAGAAGGAGTCACTCTGACACATCATTAATATTGCTGCTGCTTGCCTCCCAAATGATTGTCGCTCCCACTGACTCGAGCGAACTAGAATACAGATCTTCAATCATCATATTAGTCCATATCTGTGAGTCCTTCCCTAAAATAGTTTTTGCTCCCATTGTCTTGAGCAAACTAGAATACAGATTTGCCATCATCTGCTCGATCCATATCTTCGAGTTCTTTCGCGATGAGGATGATGACGATCCAAAGCCCTCGGGAACTGCCTGTTCGTCAACCTCTCCCTAAGGGTTATTGAAGGGCTCGACTACAGGAGATGGTGGTGGAGTGGTGAGCATAGGTGCATTCGGAATCACTGGCTCCTGAGTGGCATCGAACGATGGCGGATACTCTGGGTCATAGATCATCAGGGACTCTGGCTCGGGCTCTGTTATATTCAGAGGATATAGAGGGAACAGGTACTAGGTGAAGCTCAGATAACAGCATGTCATATGATATGTCGGGGTCGAAGTCTGGGCTGAGCAATGGATGAAAGAATCGATGGTTTAGAAGGTAGTATGTATGAGTACATGAAGTGCCCCAAAATTAAGGTGATCAGTCTTAACATGTCACGCATAAGAACTTGATATTTCCAAAATGAATGCGTACAAACAAGCATGCAATTATATCGTAGAGATACCCTAGTAGCATGCAGTAAAAGACAGAGTATGCAGTGAGGCATAGTCATTCCATCCCTAGGCTCTACCAAGGACAAACTACTCTGATACCAAATTGTAACAACTCGACTTCTAGCATGTCATGACCAATTCTAGCCAACAGGTGTTACCATTCAGTTGACCTTAGGGGCCTTATATTGTATGTATATATGTATGAGCCTTCCTTACTTTCTGGATTTCGTGAGTTAGTGAATTCAAGAAAATAGATGCATCAGTTACGCAAGTAGCATATAGTAGAAAACATAAAGAACATATATCACATAGATTGCCACTAGGGCATAGTTTTGTTCAAGATCCTATGCAGGAAAGTAAAATGGGTTTTTTAGATACATACTATTAGTAGGTAATAATATATACAGATCTCCTTATTTACTCTCAAGCCCCGGCCAACACAAAGGTCACCATAGTCTGGGACTTGACTAAGATATATATACAAAATAAAATCTTATCCCTCGTGAAAATCTATACATGGTGAAGGAAAATAATACTAGACTATGGACCTGATACTAGCTACTCCTCTGGTGTAGAATCTTTTGAAGGACTGGAAGTCAAGTCAATAATCATCGGGTCAACCCATGACAAACTAGCCTTGGCCGAGTCAAGAAGCCATTGGAAATGGCTGACACGAAGGCTTCATCCAAAGGACCGAACTGCTCGATCGTAGGATCAAGTGGTGGATGGTTTGGAATGGTGTTCCACAAGGATTCGGCTCGAGTACTGGGTCGAACCACTCCAGGTAGATGGGTTGAATGTCGAAAAGAGATTCTAGCTCCAAATCTACTTAGTATAATGCATAGGGTGGAAAAGGAAATTAGGCACCTCCAGGATGAAGCTTGGACATCAAAAAATTATAAGGCTAATCGGGATCAAACTTCGGACTGCTGAATGGGTGCGAGAATAAACGGTCGTGAAGAATATACATCCGAGTGTGTGGCTCACCCCATACGATGATGATGCCTTATACAGTGTCCACATAGTTATATACTGCAATAAACCTAAAGAAGAGGAATTCCAAGCCCATCTATGAGAAAGGGGGTAGAAGGAGGGTGAGAACTTAAGGTTCCCAACAAGATTCTTAAGAGGAAAGACTAAGGAGTTTGTGTACTTAGCTTGTGGGTCTGCATTGTTTTGATGTTAAACTACTTAGATAGGAGAAGATTGACAAGGGTAGGTTAGCAGTAATAATCATGAATGCACACACATAATTACAAGCACACGGAGATGCAACACACAAGTATGATGCATGCTTGATCTTAGTGCAGGCCATGACTTACATTTATTACTTACTTAGTGCTTATCATTTCATTTGTTGCTACTAGTAATTTATTATCACTAGTCTCTTACTATTTCTAATTATTAGAGTTTATTATTTATTTATTTTGTTTTTCTTTAATTAAAAATAAGATTCTTACAATCCTTCTTTGCCACTATTCTTGAATCGGATAATTTGGTGGTGTCCTCCATAGTTACAAATACACCTTCACATTTTTAAGAGACCATCACGGAGGTATGTGAGTGAATCCAAAACTTTACAATTTGGATGATCAATGTTACTACTTGCATGAAGCTACGGTCTGTTTTACTTGATCAATTATATGAACATGAGTAAATGCTAGAAAAGGACAAACAAGCTTTTGTAGCGCCCATGTCAAAATGTTGGGGAACAAGAAAGAGACACCTCAAGATATCAGATGACATCGTAGTGCACTATTAACAAGTACGTGATGATAGAAGTTCCGTAGGCAAGAGTCCATCATCGTCATCATCAATGCTGCCAATGCAAAAGGAGAACACTGAGGAATAAGATGATGCCAACGATTACGTGGACCTATAGCATTAATTTGATTAATTAATTAGTATTTTAATGTTTGATTTGTTATATTTTGTATTGATACTTGATAAACCACTATTTTATGGTTTATATTATGTTTAATTGTGTGGTTTTATCACGATCTTTACCCACTTATTTATTAAATAAGCATGCATTTATAATTCCTTCCTAAAGTTATTGCATGATTGAAAACTTGCTTCCTAGAGACTTTTAATTATGTATTTTATTTCTCCTTTATTCCATTCGATGCCGTGATATGTGTGTTAAGTGTTTCAGGCTTTATAAGGCATGAATGAGTTAGAGATTGGAAAGGAAGCTTGCAAAAATGGAAGGAACACAAGAAATTGAGGAGATGACCAGCGAGAAGCGACGCGGCCGCATGGATAATGCGACCGCGCGAAAGAGAGGAAATCGCAGTGACGCGGCCGCATGGACGACGCGACCGCGCGGCATGGAATAGCACGAGTGACGCGGCCGCATGGACGACGCGCCCGTGTGGCAAAGCGAAACGCCGAATGACGCGTCCGCCTGAATGACGCGTCCGCGTGACATGCGCGATCTGCATAATCTGCAGAATCGCTGGGGGTGATTTCGGGCCTTATTTTGACCCAGTTTTTGGCCCAGAAAAGCAGACTAGAGCCAGAGAACATGCAGAAACCAAAGACAACATTCATTCCGCATAGTTTTTAGTTTGAGATCTAGTTTTACTCCTCCTCTAGGTTTTCTCTCTACACATTCATAGTTTTTAGGATTTGTTATGTTCATTGTTTTTGCATTGGGATATTGAGAAGAGTTATTGCCTCATCAAG
>NC_029791.2:36733134-36735316 GCF_000816755.2 Arachis ipaensis
ACACTAACACCAATCCTCCCAAGAGCGGATTGGAACTTGTGGATAGAAACAGCATTCCAACTTGTTTGACTTTTCCTTACTTAGTGAGGGACAACTAAACATAATAACCCTCAATTGTCAATTGATCTTGAGAGTACTCCAACAAGAATAGGGTTTCCAGCTAATCAACTCCCAGTCAACGCTTTTATTTAAATTTATATAAATTCTCTAATTTAATTTTCTGCCATTCAACTCAAACCTTTTTGAAAACATCCGATTAATAAAATAGCACATTTTTCTGCAACTCGTTGGGAGACGACCTGTGATCCATACTCCCAGTATTTTAATTTTAATTTCTGTGACACCCTTCTAAATTGATAAGCGGATTTCTGGTTGGTTGAGAACTATATTTGCAACGCATATTTTATAATCATTCTTAACTCGCCAATTTCAGCTACCATCAATACTTTTATAATTTAATATACAATATTATCCATATGAACATGAGTAGATGTTAGAAGAGGACAAATAAGTTTTTATAACGCCCATGTTAAAATGTTGAGGAATAAGGAGGAGACATTCTCAATATGATAGATAACATCACAGTGCACTATCAACAACTACGTGATGATAGCACACTACAAGAAATTATCAGAATAGCGACCGATTTTAGCGACTAAAAAAATTGGTTGCTAATAGTGACTGATTTAGCAACCGATATAGAATTTCTAGGACCAGAAAAAAATTGGTCGCTAAATCGGTTGCTAAATTATATTCAGTGATTAATTTTAGCGACCCACAAAATTGGTCACTAATAAAAACTGAATTAGCGACCGATCAGTTTATTATACAGCTAGAATACAGTTGGTCACTAAATCGGTCGCTATTTTTTAATTTAGTGACCGAATTAACAATCAAAACAAGAGAAAAAACGACTTTGGGATTTTTGGTCACAAAATTGGTCACTATTTTTAATTTAGCGACTGATTTTGCAACTGATAGAAAAATAGGTTGAAAATTTGTTTGGTTGCTAAGGCAATGGTCGCTAAATCGGTTACTAATAGCAACCGAATTAGCGACCGATAAATTTATTATACAACCAGAATAAAGTTGGTCGCTAAATTGGTCGCTATTTTTTAATTTAGCGACCAAATTAGCAACCAACACAAGAGAATTAACGTCTTTAGAATTCTTGGTCACAAAATCTGTCGCTATTTTTTTAATTTAGCGACCGATTTTGCAACCGATAGAGAAATAAGGTAAACAATTATTTAGTCGCTAATTCGATCGCTAAAGCAATAGTCGCTAAATCGGTCACTAATTTAAATAAAATAATATAGTTACTGAAATACCCTCGCAAACCCTAACTCAATTCACTCACACCATTCTCATATTCTCCAAACAATTACTGAGTTACAGCACTGTCTTCCTACTTGCATCTATGCCGCCGTCGCCTCGCTTTCATGCTCCATGTAGTTCTTGTGCGACCTGAACAAAGACCAGAACAACCTCGCCGAGTGGTTCCCATTCATATCCGGTGAATCTCTCACTCCGTCGAGATCCGAATCGGCGCCGAAGAACCTCGATCTTGAGCGGAGAAACAGAATCGCCATGGAGCGCGAGCGGCAGAGTGAGGGCTCACGCTTGATGAGGTTTTAGACGCGATTGATGGTAGAGGCGTCATTGATGACAGAGAAATAATGGAAGGACGAAGAGGAGGAGGAAGAAGAAGATGAGCTATTTGCGCAATAGGAGCACGGTTGCACGTTAGCACAGTTAGAGCAGAAAATTGGTCGCTAATCTAGTAATTTTTTGTAGTGGCAGTTTCATAAGAAAGGATCCATCATCATCAATGCTGCCAATTTAAAAGAGATCGATGAGGAACAAGATGATGCAAATGATTATATGGACCTATAACATTAATTTATTTAATTAATTAGTATTTAATGTTTGATTTGGTACTTTTGGAAGACACGTAGAGTCATCAATTTATATAAATTAAAAAAACATGGAGAATTCGAAATTTATCTTTTGAGGAAGAGAAGATAACCACTAGATAAAAAATAGAAAAAGAAGGTTAAAAATATAAAAATAAGAAGAGGCCAGGGTTTAAGAGAATAAAAGAGTGGTGACACAAAAATTAAATTTGATTAAATTAAATAATAGTCAAAATGATAGAAAAATAAAAAAATAAATTTAGAAC
>NC_029791.2:36736123-36747168 GCF_000816755.2 Arachis ipaensis
AATGAAGATATATTATATATAATTATTTTTTAAAAAAAAGGTTAAAAAATACAGTAGGACAAGTGCCCCTCATTATTGTTGTTATTGAATTCGTCCCTAATTATATCATTTGAGTTATAATTTGTTGATCTCTAAAAATAATATTTTTGTGTATTTATATCTATTGTTTTATATATTTATAGATTCATTATACTTGTCGATAACACTTTATACAAATTATTAACATTTCTCTAATATATAATACACATTAAAAATATATAAAATCATATAAATAAATATACACAACTATTGTTTTTGGGAGTGCATATAATATTTTTGAGAAATAGGTAACTACAAAAATGTATTTGTATGATTATATATAACATTTCAGTAGCTACTCATATAAAAGTGGCTAGAATAGCTTTCATATGAAGATAATATAAATGTCGTTGTTGAACAGTCAAATAAATTTGATTAAATTATTTGACATAACAAATTTTACATCTCATCTATTTTCTTTATCTAAAATTCGTTCTAATTTTCAGGAAAATAATTACCAAACATCTCTCCTAATTTAACTGTTTAGGCTTTAAAAGTAAAGTTATATTATATTAAAGTATTAAACTATATTAATTTTAATATTTAATAATTTTTTGCATATTTTTTATTGGTTTCAAATATAAAGTAAAAAAGTTATACATACCTCACAAAATAACTGAGAAAAAAAACGAGAGAATCCATTTTCGTAATATTACTATATATACAACACATGATTAATCAGTTAATCTGCTACATTGTTATCTGGTATTATCTGCTGCAGCTACCCACCCACAGAATCCCGTTACGCGCTACATTACCATCCCAGTTCCCAGGCCACTAATGGCGCCCTTCGCACCTCATCGTTAACGTGTCCTCTCCCCATTGGCACCCCATATGACGTGTCGCCTCACCGAGACATATGCACTCTACCACCCCCAGCTCACTTTAGCATACCGACTTGGTATATATAATTCTTTTCCATTTCCCACCCAATTCAATATCCCAAAAACTTCGCATAAAAAAACACACTGCCTTCGTCACGCACTAGCCAAAACCAGCTTTTCAGGACTTAGTCTCACACAAACACAAACTCTAAATCTGCACTGCAATACCCATTGGTGGATTTTTTGTTTTTGGCTAATATTCTTTATTAATTATTTATTTATAGTACTACATAAACTTCCACTCTAAGCATTCCCTCTTGGGTTCTACGAGAGGTCATCAATTGCCTCATAACTGAAACCTCGTCATCAATTAAGTCTCTGTTATCACGCAGCGTTGAACCATAAATTTGCAGGTGCTTCATTTTAAAGTGAAATTTCTATAAGATTAGTATTTATAATGATATATGTTGCAGCTTAACAACGTTTACGTATGTTATGTGCATGTTATAGTTTGAGGGAACAAGAAGACGACGACGACCACCACGAACAACACGACGACGATTTCAGAGGACAGTGGTTTGCACGGGACAAGTCCGTGCATCATCTTCAAAAGCAGCGATATTTACAACTGTGATTGTCGTAGGTGCGTAAGGATCTTCGTGTGGGTGGGTGGTTAAAATAGAAAAGAAAGGAGAAAAAAGTGAGTTCACGGTTTGTGAGTGAATAATAAAGAAACAAACAAGAAAAGGAGAAAAAGAAAAAGAAAAAAGGCAAAAAAAATGCCTCATAGAGCAACTTACATTTTCCCTAGGCAATTTCCAGAGAGAGGGTTGGATGAATCTGCGAGGCAGAGATTGGATCACGAGAAGAAGAGACTCGTCAACTCTGTCAAATCACCTGATAATGATAATAATTTTGGCACTGAAAACGACGTCGCGTCTTCAACGACTACTACTACTGCTACTGACACACCTGTTACTACTGCTCCTCACTCCAAAGACGTCGTCGTTTTTCCCTCGGGGAAACACTCGGCTGTTTCTGACCTCTTCGCCGGCGCCGGCGTTGCCGGAGTAGGCAGGTTCAGGGCAAAGAGCAAGCAAATCGCCGCCTTCTGTAACTGGATCAACGATAAGAAGCGTGATTCTGGTAACCGATTGGATTGTCGCCGCCATGCTTTGGCGGCAGCGGAGGAGGAGGAGGATGATGACGATCACGAAATGTTGGTTCCTCCCACGGCGGCGGCGGGGACGGTCAAAGATTCCNNNNTGGAAGCAGCTACGCCGGGAGCTTGTTCTCCGGAACGACGACGTTCGACGGCACCGCCACATTTTCCAGCGACATTAACACCATTAACATCAAAGACGACTCCTCGTCCCCCAACGCAACAAGGAAGCACCACCACGACGAAGAAGAGGAGCAAGATCGCAACAACAATAACATCGATAACAGTTATGCTAGAAAGTACAAAGAAAGCTACTACCTCCAAGTCACATTAGCGAAGAGGCTCGCTTGCTTAGCAAGCCTCAGCACGGAACCCTTTCTCATCACCGCAACCGAGACTTGGGATGCTGAATCCGTTTCTTATCGCTTATGGGTAAACGACACTATTTTACCATCAACATATTTTTTTCCTTTTGGCTTCGCTGAATGTTTGAGTGCGTTTTGTGTGTTGTTCAGGTGAATGGGTGCTTGTCGTACACGGATAAGATATCGGATGGTTTTTACAACATACTGGGTATGAATCCATACCTGTGGGTGATGTGCAACGAGAACGAAGAAGGGAAGAAGCTGCCTACGCTGATGGCGCTGAAAGCAGTTGAGCCGAGCGAATCGTCGATGGAGGTTGTCGTTATTGATAGGCACGAGGACTGTCGGCTTAAGCAGCTTATGGATAAAGCGGAGGAGCTGTATTGTGAATCGGAGAACTCGTTGGCGCTGGTTGAGCAACTTGGGAAGCTAGTTGCCATATGCATGGGGTAAGGACTCGAGAGAGAAACTAAATTAATCGCATTCTTGAATATCCGTTTCTCTATTTCATTTATATATGTTTGTTTTTTGCATATGAAGGGGCACCTTTCCGGTTGAGCAAGGGGATCTGCACAACCGGTGGAAGATGGTAAGCAAGAGGTTGATAAGTTTTTACCAATGCGTTGTGCTTCCCATTGGAAGCTTGTCTGCTGGTCTGTGTAGGCATCGCGCCATTCTCTTTAAGGTGAAATTCGTTCAGTGAATTATTTATTTATTTATTTGTTACATATGAGTATGTAGTATGGATCATTCTATGATTATGTTACGGTGATTAAAAAGTGCTTTAAAAATTAAAGTAACTTTTGTTGTTAAACGCTGCTTTTTAAAAAAGTTTTGCTTAAAAAAAAATTGTTTCTATTAACAATACCTGCATAGTTACCATAGTCACACCATAGTATGTCATACTAGAATTCACCTAGCATAAGTATGTTGCATGATCAAAATAGTAGCAACACGAGAATGCATGAATATTGGATTATTATTCCAGATTCAGCTGATCTTAGATTAGTATTTGGTTTGTTGAATTTTTCTTATGCAGAGATTGGCAGATTATGTAGGTTTGCCATGTCGCATTGCTAAAGGTTGCAGGTACTGTGCTTCAGATCATAGATCCTCTTGTCTTGTCAAGATTAAAGACGACAGGCAGCACTTAAGGTTAGTAAAATGGCTACTGCCCTTTTTGCAGTTTCACCTATTTTTTAGCTTTCGGTCTTCTTCACAGTCGGGATAGTAATGTCAATCCATAACAATAATGTTTCTCTGCTATGTATTTAATTTATTCCAGCAGTTTTCATCGACTTGCTTCCGTTTTCTCCTCTTTAAATTTTATGTTATCGCACGTTTGATTTTTGTGAGTCGCACGTTGATTTATAAGTTGTATCCTTGTAATTTTCTGTTTAGAAATTCAGACTGCTGGTTTTCGGAATCGCTTGTGACTTATATATGCTTATCTGAGGAATCCATTGAATATTGCTGTCAATGGATTCCTCAGATCTGTGTTGGCTTGTGACTTATATAGGCTTATCCCTACTTTTCTTTGGGATTTGACTTGTGAGTTGTGCCTTATGAGCTTATCCAATCTAATTTATTATTACTGTGTTTGTACATCGGCTTATGATACCCTTGGGATCTGTTTCTTGTTGTCAATGGATTGTGATATTATCTAACTTCCTTTTTAACAGGGAATATGTTGTGGACCTAGTCGGAGAACCAGGAACCATCCACGGGCCAGATTCCTCGATCAATGGAGCATATTTGTCTTCCGTTCCTTCTCCATTTCGGATTTCTCATTTAAAGGAATGCCAGTCGCCATATCTGGCTGGTGAAGCATGTAACCGTTCAGTAAATTCAAATCTTACAGGTTGTGTACAGGAAGGTCCTGAAGGAAAAGATACTAATTTGCTGAAAAATTATAAGAACTCCAGTTTTGCCTCAGTTGATCAAAATTCTGGAGGTATGCCAACTTCCATCTCTTTTTGGATTTGAAGGTAGTCACGTAAAATGTGAAATTGTGGGATTTATTAATTATCCATTCTTTTCATGAAGGTGTTTCTGAAGCTGTTCGTCCAGCCTCTGTAACATACGATGAATATCCTGGAATTGCTAAAGATGAGGTTGTGGCACAAGACATTTCCAACAATGAGATCATTACGAAGAAAAATTCTGAAGCAAAAACCATTTCTAACCAATCTATACAGAGCACAACCAACCAGTCAGCACAAGAGAAGATAGGCAATAAACATGAAAACCACGGTTCTGGAAATATTCCAAGATACGTGAATCTTGAACCATCGCTTGCAATGGACTGGCTAGAGATAGCATGGGAAGATTTACGTATCAAAGAGCGTATTGGTGCTGGTAAATTTTCTGTTTGCCCATCTACTTCTTTTTGAAGGAACAAAATAGACTCATTTGACCCTCAATTTCGTTATTTTCCTCCCTTTATGCAGGATCATTTGGGACAGTGTACCGAGCTGAATGGCATGGATCGGTAAATTCTCTTAGGCACCTAATTTTCATCAAGTTGATGCTGGTGTACTCCATGCAAATTTATCTGGAAGTTCTTTTTAATGACTTCAGTCATATAGCTTCCGGAGCCCGTTTGATTGTAGTTGAGTGGATAAGTGCATTATCCATGACTCTGATTATATGTAACCATGGAAGCAACTTGTGTTGAATATGAATTCTTGACGCAGCCTATCACTTTTCATGTTATTTTTCATTTTGGGATTCCTCATCTGTTGAATTTCATTATAGGATGTTGCTGTCAAGGTTTTAACAGTTCAGGATTTCCATGATGATCAGTTGAAGGAGTTTTTAAGAGAGGTTAGTGTGATGGATCAAGAAATGTATTACTTATTCAAATGTTAATTATTGTGATCAAATGGTCATTGCCCCGTCTTTCTTGAAAGCAAGCATGCATATTAAATGGCGATCAAGGATTCTTATTAAGTCTAACAGGTCATTTACTCGGATAAATTTCTCCTCCATATAAATGTTTACATTTTTTCCGAATTGTTTTGTTTTTATCTTGATATGATAATTATTCAGATGTAGGAGGCCCAAAGCTTATCTAGTAATGAGAAGACACATTCACATGTTACTTTCATTCCTTCAGGTTGCAATAATGAAACGTGTTCGGCATCCAAATGTGGTGCTCTTCATGGGTGCGGTTACAAAACGTCCCCATCTATCTATTGTCACAGAGTATTTGCCTCGGTATTACATCTGATTCCCATCATGACTTAACTGTCTTACTGAACTCTATTGCATGAAGTGTTTTAAGTGTCTTACTGACATTTTTTGGTATCTTTGACAGGGGGAGTCTATACCGCCTGATACATAGGCCAGCATCTGGTGAAATTCTTGATCCGAGGAGACGACTACGGATGGCTTTAGATGTGGTGTATATCAGTTATTCTTATTCTTACATGTTGATGGATTTTGTAGTCCTTGATGATATATTAGATTGTCTTTGTCTGATCGCAGGCTAAAGGGATAAATTATCTCCATTGTCTAAAGCCTCCAATAGTGCACTGGGATCTGAAATCTCCAAACCTGTTGGTGGACAGAAATTGGACAGTAAAGGTATAATGACATTGGTTTGCAGTTGAGTTTCTCCATGAAAATTCGATGAATTTTTAGCGAGTGTCTGATTTCTTCATAATTTCCTGTTCAGGTGTGTGATTTTGGATTATCCAGATTTAAGGCGAACACTTTCATATCATCAAAATCTGTTGCTGGAACAGTAAGTCTCTACTCTGATCAAGTGATTATTCCCATTTGCATGATGGTATCAACCATTTAGACTTTTAGTTGTTTTCTAATTCATTGGTGAGTGATTTACTGCTTCATAGGGAAAGGGAAGGGATTTGAGTAGTACTTCAAGTTTTATGTAGTGAGAATTCAACTATTCCAATACACAAGTGTGCCTAATGCTTGCCCGTGAGGTTGTATATTTGATGACAGTTTGATATCTTGGGCGGGGAAAAAGTTACCTAGTTATTCAGCTTGTGCCTTAAGGGATAAATTCATCATTTGTATAATTAGGTCGAGTAGGTTGTGCATGTTGGAATAGATCTGGAGGAAGTTCCTTTTAACATTGAAGTGGCTATTCTATTAATATTTTGCAGGTTGATCTTTCACTTCACGGTGCTTCAACTTCAATTAGTCTGTAACACTCTTAATTTTCTTTTCAGCCTGAATGGATGGCCCCAGAATTTCTTCGCGGAGAACCTTCGAATGAGAAGTCTGATGTCTACAGTTTCGGCGTCATCATGTGGGAACTCATAACCCTGCAACAACCATGGAGTGGACTTGGCCCTGCCCAGGTGAACATTTTCATACCGAATTGCAGATTCTTGTGGACAATCATTCTTGCAATAGTTTTTCTTACATCAATGACAATAAGATTGGTTGATTTTGTAAAAATAGTTTATTAATCGTCCTGTGTGTGTTCAGGTCGTTGGAGCTGTGGCTTTCCAGAATAGAAGGCTAGCTATCCCTCCAAACATCTCCCCAGTATTGGCATCTGTTGTGGAATCATGTTGGGCCGAGTAAGTGTTGATTCATTGGTCCTTTAGTCTTGCACGACATCAAACTCTGCAGAGTTCTCAAGGAAAATATGTTGGAAATATCATACAGTAGTTCATGTTTTCTATTCTTGCTTTATTAACTGCATTCTTCTCGGATTTGCAGCATCTCCTTATTTCTAATACGTTGCTCTTTTCTTCAGTAACCCTGCTGATCGCCCATCTCTTCCTAGCATAGTTGAGTCGCTGAAGAAGCTGCTAAAGTCGCCAGTGGATTCCATAAAAATGGGTGATGAGACATAAGAGGAGCATGCATGCCTGCTGCCCATGATTAGTTGTTAATTTTTTTTTTTGTTGTTGCTAACTGGCGGCTACGGAGAAATTATTGTCAATTTAACCTGAGAACCTTGACTGGTTTTTCAATTGTGGGAGAACCACCCTCTCAACCGATTGCAACTATGTAATGGTTGCTTAATGCTTTTTACTAACCCGTTTCAGAAGGACAATAAAAAATGCCATCAAGTGGAATGGAGTAAAATTAAAGTGGTGATATTGTAGATTTCCTTCCTGTATCTTGAATCTTGGGCTACTGAATTGTATGAATGGAACTCATGACCTCGAGCTCTTTTATCTCTGGCTCGAGATCAATAATATATATTCAAATATCTAGAGCTTACTATATTAATCGGTTGAATTTATAAACCAATAAATTAATAGTTAGAGCGGTTTGATGATCGGTTTGATTTTTAGAACCTTGTTCTACGCCCAATGTGTTGTATTTGCCTAAGGAGTAAGGAGAAGGCATTGGTTGTCGATGCAATTGTTGATCTATTGTAGATTGGCCAATTATAGTATACAGATTTACATATACAGATATTCTCTTAGAAGGATATCGTGATGACACGTGGAACAATGTTGGTAGGTGGGGGAACAGTTTAGAGATATGGTTCAGAGAGCTTGAGAGCTTATGAGAGAATTTAGAAGCAAGCCATGCTGCTGGCTTGACTTGGATGTAGTGGAAGTGGATCTTTAAATGTTTGGCCCGATAATGGAGTCTTGGATTGTGATATTGGGCCTCAAAGTAGATCTTTTATTTTTTGACTTTATTATTAGTTTGTTGTTTGGTTTTTTGGAATATTATTTTAATTTTATTCTCAAAAAATTATTTAAATTATAAATATTTTCTTATTCATAATTATTAATACATATGTTTTTAAATATATATAAATAAAAAATTTCATTTTGGTATTTTTACTTAAATAAATTAAATTTCATATTTATATTTGCATGTATCTTTTTAAAATATTTATAATTTTTTTTACATTAAGTGCAAGAAAAAAATATTCATAACTAACTTTGGGCCATGCAAATTATAAAAATCTTGGAAATTAAAAGAATATGAAGTTAATTGAAAAACGGTGAAATAAAAGATCTTTACATGCTATTTAGTTTATGTTTTGGGTTTATATTTGAGTAAAGTATCGTTTTTGTTCTTAACGTTTGGGGAAAGTTTTAAAGTTGTCTTAACGTTTCAGTCGTCCTATTTAAGTCTTTAACGTTTTAAAATTGACTCAATGTTGTCCTGCCGTTAGGAATCCATTAACAGAATTGACGGCGGGACAAGATTGAGACGATTTTGAAACGTTAGGGACTTAAATAGGACGAAAACGTTGGGGACAAAAACGATATATAGAAATAAATTTTAATTTTATCCTTCAATAATATCAATTTTTTACTCTACATAATATTCAATTATTTTTTAATCACATCTAAGTAAATTACACTTAATGAGGAAAAATAGTTTTTGATGTGCTCTAACCATAGTGTGACTAGGCTCTTGGTATTAGCCCTTTCTTCTTGCATGGATGCGGGAACACACCTTTTGTTCTACAACCCACCGTAACTTCTGCACCTTCCGTTTCCTTCTTTCTTCGTTGTTGAATGACGTGATCGAAGAGAAGGAGAGCCGAGAGAAAAGAGACGATGTTGCTTTTGGTGGAAAGCAAGAAAGGTTAAATGAATCGACATAGTTGTAAGAATCGGTCCGAACCGATCTGTTCGACTGCAAAAACCGATGGACCGGACTCGCAACTGGTCTGGTGCAATCTTGGAACAGCTTAAGTAACAGAATCGGTCAAAGTCGGTTAGAATCAGTCAAAGCCGGTCAAAGCAGGTAAAAACTTCTTAGAATCGATAAAAATCGGTTCAACTGAACCGTTCGAGAGAAAACTCCAAAATTGATGAAGATGTCGTTCGAATCTTAGTCTTCTTTATTCTGCATGCTCTTGTTGGTGCTAAACTATGTTGTTCCTTCTTATTTTAAATGCTAAGTATTAATTCTGTAGTAAAAACGTGCATTAATTTTTTTAGATATCATTTTAATTTTATACTCAATTATATTTTATAAAATTTTATATACTTATTTGATAAATAGATTGTAAGTTGTTGATTATAATTTGTTAAAACTTGATTATTTTTAAAATATTACTGAAGATATATAGTAATATATCTTAAACAAATAATTTTTCGGGCAAACCAGACCAAATTTATTAAATTAAACAATTTGTAACTTCATAAAGATGTTTGTTCATCAATTGGGAATATTTTTTAAGCTCAACTAACTTTAATGTGAGAAGACAGAAATATCATGATTTCTGATTGAGTTATAAGACAGAAATTTGAATTGAATTTTTGCAATGCTAAAATATCATGTCGATTATGAACGGTCAAGAAGAAAAATTCTCTTGTGAAATGAGAGGAGATTTTACACAGTAATGAATAAAATATTTAATTAGAACATTTTTTGTCCAACACAGTTTGATATATGAATCTTATGAATTTCTGTTGATTAATGAACACATTTATTAGAATTTCTAACATTTGAGAATATATATCTTAAATTCTGTTGATTAATGAACTGCCCCCATCAGAATCTTGACCCTCAATGTCGAACTCCATCGGCCAACGCTGTGCAACGTTCTTCCCTGAATCCATACAAACCAAAGTAGGACTTGGCACAGTGGGCCAGCACCTTCACTGCCTCGGACCACTTCGACCACGGGCTGATCCCGCGCGCCACCGACTGGAGCAGCAGCAATAACACCACCGACGGTGGTCCTCCTCACTGCACCTAGGGATTCCTTCGATGTTATGACATTGCCGAAGCGAAGACCCAAGTGCATGCTTGTTATCCTTTTTTTTGCCCCAAACAAGGCCCATGTCGCCAGCCTCCCTCCAACGGAACGCGGGATGTTCAAGATCCCGTTCGACTACACCCCACCAAGCCGGCTCCATCGCACTTTTCATGTGCTCACGCCATCTCCTCTGCGCCAGTTGCATACTGCAACAAGGGGCCAACACATGTCGACATGTGAAACAAAGTGGAAATAAATTTGTATATCTGTATGAACTTTGATCTGTACACTAACGCGACCATATTTTTAATGACCCAATATAGATTGATGACCGAATTTTTAATTCAATCAACTAAGTCAAACTGGATTTACCAATTCGACTAATAAGATCAAACTGGATTTAATAACTATGCTAAAAACAACTTTTACTAATTTTTTTTATCTAAGAACTTAATTTCATTAAACAAAAAATATGAGGGTCATCTTTGGTTTTTTGAAAATGTAATTTTTTTTCTTTTTGATAAATAGAAAAAAACGATTGCACATTAGAGGAGATTTAAAAAAAAAAAAGCCCATTAATGCTGATCCAAAATTTACTAATGGCTCACCTGTTTGTGTGGCTCCCTCAAGCTGAGTATAATCTGCCAAGCTGCTCTCTCAAAAGAGACAAAAAAAACCACATGTCATAAAGCAGTTTAATCAAAAGGAATATCTGTATATCTGTACAGATTTAAATCTGTACCGGAGAGCGACCCTTGTAGATTTTGTAAGTTTGTTAGTTTATATACCAAACAATCATGAGATTTAGTTTTCACCAGAAAATGGGCGAATGCCAAGCAAACTTAGAAGTGCAAGTGCCGTACTTTTTAAGGGGGGAAAGTATTTTTTGGAAAATAATTTTCTGTTAGTGGTAATGAATAAAATAGAATGGATATTGTCTTTCGATTTTG
>NC_029791.2:36748030-36759586 GCF_000816755.2 Arachis ipaensis
TAAATATAGAGTAGCATTATAAAAAAAAATAGAAGTGCCATTAAATTTGTAACTCACTTTTTGTAGGTGACACGTCAACTTGAACAAAGCCCTAGTGTGTTGTGAGAAATTATGACTTGAACGAATTTTTATAACTATACTGGTTAAATTTTTAAAGTAATCTTTCACATTGTGCTTTTGAATTAATTTTACTTCTGAGATTTCAATTCCACCCCAAATTGAGTTTTGAGCTGCACACAAATCCTTTAGCCCATTTCTAACGTGAGTCAGCAAGCGGACTACTAATGTGACAGTCACTACCACTTAAGATAAATGAAACAACCACCTAGGATAAATGAAACTTACGTGGTTGGCGCACAATGAATTTAAAACGTTTTGTTTGTGCAAAGGAATAAAATAATTGCTTGGTAGAGGGTTGATCATTCAGGCTAATTTTTTTTTATATGAGATTGATATGTGAGTTATGCTGAGTTATGGAGTATTGGGGAGATATACACGATTGTGGCGGCTTTCAATTTTTTGTTTTAGTGAGAAGAAATCAGACCCAGGGTTTTCTGCCAGTAGCCCAGTACACAAATCGGATCCAGAGTTTACATAAATCGGACCGAGGATTTTCTGCCAGTACATAAATTGGACCCAGGGTTTTCAGTACCTCCTCATACCCTGGTAAAACACCATATACCTTCATAACTCTGCTATACACCAACTCTCCCTCCATATTAAAATTAAAAAGTTCGATCATTCACTACATCTTCTTCGTCTTTTATCTCTAATCCTATAAAACAATTAAGCAAACCTCCTAGTTACTTGGATCTATATATGCTTAATTAGAGCTACAATGTATAGAATTGCTCTGCATTTTTTCCTATGTAACAAAATAAAGGTAACATACTAACATCTACCTAGCTACGTTCCCAGCCCTCAATTTCCTATCTGGCTGTATCATGTTTCATGTTTGCTGATTTATCATTTCTATGATCATCATCATCATCATCATCATCATCATCATCCACAATGATAATTTCGCCATCATCATCATCTTCACCATCCCAATCATCATCGAAATCCTCATCATATTCTGTTTCATATCCTTCATCATCATAATCATCATCTGCACCAGCGCGCAGAGTATGGAACTCGGGAGGAGGAGGACAATCTTCGGTGATTGCCTCGTCCCTCTTGATCACAAGATGCCTAATAACTCTCTCATCTTGGTCCAACATTGTCTTGAACTCGTTGATATATTTGGCGTCCAACTCAAAGTTCATCAAAATGTAGTGTGCATTTTTAGCTTTCTTTATTTTGTAAGCCAGCCTTCTCATACCCCAATCACTAAATCTCCACACTGTGCCTTTCTTTTCCCTCAAAAAGTCTGCAAATGTTTGCGAACATGTCCGGAAAACAATCACAATGAAAGAAAAAAGAAAAGAAAAGAATCCTTAATAAAACAATTTCACACTATCATCCAATTTCAATTGCTGACATGTTCCATAACTCCATTTCTATATAACAATCCATTATAACATGCAATAAGTCCTATTATTTCTATTGGATGGTAGTCTCCGAAGAAAATATACTTTTGCTAATCACTGTTAGCAAATCTTAAACCATAAACTTTAAACTCAGCTAAATATAGCAGAAAGCTTTTCTGAATTCTTACAAGAACCACTGTTACATCTAGCATCTTTGGAAGAATCCAATTAACAATTTACTTGTTATGAATTCACACAGCTTACGTTTTACTACCCTCAGTTCCTTGGAGCATATAGAACTCCCAATATTCCCCTAAAGAGGATAAAGTATATTTAGTGGTTTTTTTTTTTTCTTTCTTTTTCCTTCTCATAACAATGTCTTCCTACTGAATGAATACGAACAAAGAAATCAAAACCTAGCATGTCTACTATGATTTGTTAAGTAACTTGGGTTTCAGCAAAGTACGGTTAAAAACAATATCTATAGAGTTAATTAGACGGATCAGTTACATAAAAACCTAGTCAAATCGGAGATCTTTTTGCGACAGTCAGAGACCAGCTGTTTCTGTCTAGCCACAGTTCAGCCATTTTTTAAATAGCTAGAGTAGGAAATGACCCCCTCAAACGGAAAACTATTGAAGTAATTCTACAGGCATTTAGGGAACATGAATGGCTAAAAATATACACACATGTAAAGGAAAATATTACCTTGAATTTTCTCGTTGACAGCTGCAACTTGTTCCTCGTGCTTTTCATGAATCAAGTAAACCATCTCATAATGGTGCACTGCACAGACAAAGAAGCAAGGCATTGTAAGGTAAAACATTTTACTTTCTCCATGAGAAATAGACAAACATTGGCAAAAAGCTCTTTCATTTTCCCACTTACTCGTGTAAAACAGATAATTTAGCAACCAGCTGTGTTCAATTACTTCGATAGATACAAATACATATGAAATTTTGACTATCTTTATAGAAAAGGAAATTGATCAACCAAAACAAATTGCATTTTCTGTCTTTAACTAAAAAGGACTTATAATTCTGCCTAATAGAAAGGTAAACAAATCAACATACTTTGATCAACACTCGTATCGCTATCCAGCTCAAGCATAAGTGCTTCAAAAAGTTGTCCTGGAAAAAAAAATAAAAAATAAAAAAAGGAAAAACGAATAATCTGAGAACAGTAATCCATAAGACAGAACAGAACTGAATGAATAGCAGAAACACAACCACTCACTTTCTTCAGCATCTTCGAACTCCGGCAGAACCTTGCCATCTTCCTGGATTGATTTCTGAAAATAGATAAAAACACAACATCCATACCAATGAGAAATTCCATCTCACAAAGAACAAATACCAACTCTAAAAAACTAAAAGAATAATATATACAAAACATGGAAATGATGCAACATAATCCTTCCCGAATCTCCGTATACAGATTCTAAACAAGTAACAACTAAACCGAATAATATATACAAAACATGGAAAGGATGCAACATATTCCTTCCGAGTCTCCCCAAAAACTATGTCATGCTACACACCTAAACAATACTCCCCGAATTCTTCACCAAAAATCAAGGTCATAGTTGGAAGAAACTAAATAGTATATATATAACTATAATTAATGATTCATCCAAGAGTCAATCCTCAATAATCATATCATACAATCTAGCAAGTTCTAAAGTTGGCAAAATTTCTTGCTCTCTAGCAATTCTTCCTATAAAAGAGAGTAGGAAAAGTAATCCATTTCCTTACCTTCTATCATGATTGAAATTCTTCCTTTTGAACAAAACAGAAAACAGATAAGAATTTTGCTTTTACAATAGAAAGACATGACTTTCAAACACTAGAAGTGCACAGTACTAATAGAACCAAAGCAATTTATACCGCTACAAGCTTAAGGTGAACGAATTTCCAAAGGGTATCTTGTCCTCAACACAAGAAAACCCACAGAAAAACGAGAAAGAAAAAAAAAACAATTAAACAAACAGTTGGTGTGCGTAAAAAAGCTCACTTCTGGGAAGAAGCCAGTGGACTCGTTGGGGTTGGAAACAAAGCTATGGCTGTCATCTTTATTGTCTTTCTTGTGGGCACTCACAACCAGTGATGCTGATTTTCTTCTGGGCTTGGTTCGAATTGAAAGTGGTAGGAAAGAGGAAGAAAAGGAAGGGTACCCATTTGCGGAGATGAAGAAATGGTGGTTGGTGTTGTGAGGAAGGCTGTGTTGTCTCATCATTAGAGAACCCTGATTGAGCGTGCATTCCAGCTCTTTATTCAAAAGGATTGGACCTACTCTGTTGTTCCATCTCTTTCTTGAGCAAGTATATCAACACATCACTTGAGATAAAAGCTAAATTAAAAGCCAATAGCAAACCAAGCCACCCAAGCACAATAGACAGAATACGAGGTCATGATAAATAGTGCCAGACGTTCATGACTTAACATAAATGCCAATCCTGAATTTCAAATAGAGTCAAAGGCTTAGCAAGTTTGGCAACAATTATATCAACATTTTCAATGCATATCTTTTCTTTTTGTAATATGATCCCTTGTAGAGGAGAAGATAGATAGAAGACGTTCAAAGAAACAGACACAGGAAAAATCCAATTAAGGCAGCTAGAACAAGGGAGAAACAAATATAAGACCTAATTTAAGAATGAGAGAATTAACATCGAACAAATACACAAAGCATCGAGTGATAAAGGATTGTGAGGAGGTACATATAGTCACTGCTAAATTAAGTGTAACATTTAGGGTTCAAATTTTGAAAGTCAAATAATTTCCAAGACAATTGCAGTTCACAATAATTCAACCTATGTAAAAACAGAACCATCTTCTGGAAATGGTTTTCAGCTCACACGAACATTTATTCATTGAGCAGAACCATTTGGTCGTATAATCAATTAATCATAACAGTTTCACAATTGTGACTGGGACCTACCATGACAACAAAAGTAAACTAAACCCTCTTCACCCTAAAACCCTGCGAAAGTCCACACTCCACACACTTCACCCCTGCGATGCGAAAGTCTCCAAAACCCTAAACCCTCTTCCTCTCTGCGAAAGTCGAGGCTTCATCGCACGCCAGGTTGGCTTCACCCTCTCCAAAACCCAAACATTCTTTCTCTCTGCTAAAGCTCCTTCCTCCGTCGGAACCTAATGGGAATCGGAAGTTGCATTACTCGCCTCCACAATTTCCCTCTTCCCTTCCTCTCCCGTTCCCCTTCCTTCTCTTCCTCCTCTTCTCGCTTTAAAGCACCAAAAGCAACCTTCCAGATCCGCTTCTTTCCCCTTTCCACAATCTATGGCAAAAGAAAATCAATTTTCTGTTCCAACGAACACCGTCACGTGTCTTCCACCGCCGCTGCAGCGGCTGTTGCTGCTCCTGCTCTCGCTCCTGACACTGCGACCAAAGTTGGGAAACGAACAGACATAAAAAAAATTCTGATCCTTGGAGCTGGACCAATCGTCATTGGTCAAGCATGCGAGTTCGATTACAGTGGAACGCAGGCATGCAAGGCTCTCAAAGAAGAAGGGTATGAAGTTATTCTAATAAACTCAAATCCTGCTACTATAATGACTGACCCTGATATGGCTGATAGGACCTATATTGCCCCTATGACTCCTGAATTAGTTGAGCAGGTTCTCGAAGCGGAGCGTCCCGACGCCCTGCTTCCCACCATGGGTGGCCAAACTGCCCTCAACCTGGCTGTGGCTCTCTCTGAGAGCGGCGCCTTGGAGAAATACGGTGTGGAATTGATTGGGGCGAAGCTAGAGGCTATTAAGAAGGCCGAAGATAGGGATTTGTTTAAGCAGGCTATGAAGGATATAGGGATTAAGACTCCGCCTTCCGGGATAGGAACCACCATTAGGGAGTGCATGGAAATTGCCAATGAGATTGGCGAGTTTCCACTGATTGTTAGGCCTGCCTTTACGTTAGGTGGAACGGGTGGTGGGATTGCTTACAATAGAGAAGAGTTTGAGGAGATTTGTAAGGCTGGGATTGCTGCTAGTTTAACCAGTCAAGTTTTGATTGAGAAGTCCTTGTTGGGGTGGAAGGAGTATGAGCTTGAGGTTATGAGGGATTTGGCTGACAATGTGGTTATTATATGTTCCATTGAGAATATTGATCCCATGGGAGTTCATACTGGAGACTCAATTACTGTTGCACCTGCACAGACTCTTACCGATAAGGAGTATCAGCGCCTTCGAGATTACTCCATTGCTATAATTAGAGAGATTGGGGTGGAATGTGGGGGATCCAATGTGCAGTTTGCTGTCAACCCTGTGAACGGTGAGGTGATGGTAATCGAGATGAATCCGAGAGTCTCAAGGTCCTCGGCCCTAGCATCGAAGGCTACCGGATTTCCAATAGCAAAAATAGCAGCAAAGTTGTCTGTAGGCTATTCACTGGATCAAATTCCAAATGATATAACAAAAAAGACGCCGGCTAGTTTTGAGCCCTCGATAGATTATGTGGTTACAAAGGTTAGTGACTCGTTGATAATTTCATCATGCATTTTCACTTTTGAATGTAGTTTGGTTGTTGAACATTTACAGCAGAACTAATGTCAATTCTATTGTTGTCGAGGGCTTCTATTTTATTAATTTCTTTAACAGCATTATTACACCCCTTTATATGCTTGTAGAAAAAGTCTTGGTTGTTGATATTATATTTGAAGTCTTGAATCTTCTTGCCTTGTTGTTGATATTATATTTGAAGTCTTGAATCTTCTTGCCTTGTAGTTTATCTTAAGTTTTGTTTGCAATAGCTTAGAGCGTTGTAATATGATAAACCAAAATTTATGCTAGGTCATCAAATATTAGTATTATCTTGATGAATCATTGACAATATCTATTTTGTTATATGTTTGATAATCTTTATTCAAACTTGTTTTTTAATCCCATATGTACTTTTCTCCCATGGTTATTTATATTTTAGATTCCTCGGTTTGCTTTTGAGAAGTTCCCTGGTTCAAAGCCAATATTGACAACGCAGATGAAGTCTGTTGGTGAGGCAATGGCTATAGGGAGAACCTTCCAAGAGTCCTTTCAAAAAGCTGTCCGCTCACTGGAACACGGATACCCTGGATGGGGTTGTTCGAAAGTGAAAGAGTTGGACTATGACCGGGAACAATTGAAGTATAGTCTTCGAGTTCCTAACCCCGAACGCATCCATGCCATATATGCTGCAATGAAAAAAGGCATGAGCATTGATGAAATTTTCGAGTTGAGTTACATTGACAAATGGTTTCTTACTCAGCTCAAGGAGCTAGTTGATGTGGAAAATTTCTTGATGTCCCACAATTTGTCTGATTTGACAAATGTTAATTTTTATGAGGTTAAGAAAAGAGGGTTTAGTGATAAACAGATAGCATTTGCAACTAAATCTGCCGAAAAGGAAGTTCGGTGCAGGCGACTGTCTCTGGGTGTTACTCCAGCATATAAGCGAGTTGATACCTGTGCTGCAGAATTTGAAGCTAATACTCCTTATATGTATTCCTCTTATGATTTTGAGTGTGAGTCAGCTCCCACTAAAAGAAAGAAGGTTTTAATTTTGGGTGGTGGACCAAATAGAATTGGCCAAGGGATTGAGTTTGACTATTGTTGCTGTCATGCATCCTTTGCTCTTCAGGTGTGTTTTCTTCTATTTTATGTTGATTAGATTCCACATTCAAATATTCTTACTTTACTGGTTGCAAATATGCGGCTCAGAAACCAAGTAAAGAGAAAATATATAACTCTTTTTTATCTCTCTGCATGCTTTATCTTTTCTTTCTAAAAGTGAAACTGTAAACTTAAGGTGAGAGTAAAATTAATGAATTGCACGAGTTAAGCCTTTGATCTTGATGACATATTGAATTCAAATGTTACATTACATGACTTGTCTTTTTTGCTTGGTATGTGTCCTGACTTTCGGTTTGGCATATGCTTTTAAAATGATTAATCTTCCCGTATTCTGTCTCTCTCTATATTTGCAGGATGCAGGATATGAGACAATCATGGTGAATTCAAATCCTGAGACAGTCTCTACAGATTATGACACCAGTAATCGTCTATACTTTGAACCCTTGACTGTTGAAGATGTTTTGAACATTATTGACTTGGAAAGACCTGATGGTATCATTGTGCAATTTGGAGGTCAAACACCATTGAAATTGTCTCTCCCCATACAACAATACCTGGATGAACACAAGCCAGCATGTGCCAGTGGACTTGGTCATGTACGTATATGGGGAACATCCCCTGATTCCATAGATGCCGCTGAGGACAGAGAAAGGTTTAATGTGATGCTCAATGAATTAAAGATTGAACAGCCAAAAGGAGGAATTGCCAGGAGTGAAAAAGATGCACTCGCCATTGCGGCAGAGATTGGATACCCAGTTGTTGTTCGCCCTTCCTATGTTCTGGGAGGTCGAGCAATGGAGATTGTTTATAGTGATGATAAACTTGTGACTTATCTTGAAACTGCTGTTGAGGTGGATCCAGAGCGCCCTGTATTAATTGACAAGTATTTATCTGATGCCATTGAGATTGACGTTGATGCACTGGCTGACTCACATGGCAATGTGGTCATTGGTGGGATAATGGAGCACATTGAACAGGCTGGGGTACATTCTGGTGACTCTGCCTGCTCCATTCCCACAAGAACTGTTCCGTCTTCTTGCTTGGAGACAATCAGGTCATGGACTGAAAAATTGGCAAAACGACTGGATGTCTGTGGGCTCATGAATTGTCAGTATGCAATTAATAATTCAGAGGAGGTATTTTTGCTTGAGGCCAACCCTCGAGCTTCTCGCACTGTTCCATTTGTATCTAAAGCAATAGGTCACCCGTTGGCTAAATACACTTCCCTTGTCATGTCTGGAAAATCTCTCTATGATATACAGTTTACAAAAGAAGTCATTCCTAAATATGTGTCCGTTAAGGAAGCTGTTCTTCCCTTTTCGAAATTTGCAGGCTGTGATGTGCTTCTAAGTCCTGAGATGCGAAGTACTGGTGAGGTCATGGGTATTGACTCTCTGTATAATACTGCATTTGCTAAGGCTCAAATTGCTGCTGGCCAGAAGTTACCAACTTCTGGAATTGTGTTTCTTAGCTTAAATGATTTAACAAAGCGTCACCTTGAGAAGATTGCAAAGACCTTCGTCGAGGCTGGTTTTAAGATTGTTGCTACTTCTGGAACGGCTCATGCTCTTAAATCAGCTAATATCCAAGCTGAGAGAGTGCTGAAGATGCATGAAGGTAGGCCTCATGCTGGTGACATGATTGCCAATGGAGACATTCAGCTAATGGTGATAACGAGTTCTGGTGATGCACTTGATCAGATAGATGGTTTAGCTCTGAGAAGAATGGCTTTGGATTACAAGGTTCCTATTGTCACAACGGTTAACGGAGCTATTGCAACTGCTGAAGCAATAAAGAGTTTGAAATCCAATTCTATCAAAATGATTGCTCTTCAGGACTTCATTGAGTGTAAAGAGTCAGAATAGTTTTGCAGCAACCTCTTTCTCTCCTAAGTGGCTATGTGATAGATACTAGTAAGCTTCTGTTTTCCCTCTTAGTGAGAATAGTTTTTCCTGTTAGTATTTGTTAAATGAAAATTATCTTATAATTTGGTCATTGTTCATATCTTGCTTTTTTTAATTTTAAATCCAATTAATAAACGATAATTGCTACTGTTGCATGTTTGCATGATATATTGGTTGATTGTGCAGTAAACACTCTAATTCACATTGCATTTTGTCATCATTTATAATTTATCTTGCCATGGTTGCATGTAGAAGGGGTGATATCACATCTTAATTAATATGAAATTTAAGAACATTAGTATGGTCCTGAAAATTTATTGATATTTTTTAAATTTATTCTCTGAATAAATATCGATATTTTTAAACTTTTTCAGTAAAGGATTAGGAGAGGCATATGAAAGGGATGTGGCATTTGCTACTGCCCTCGAAGATTTTGGGAGTGACCATAATTATCTTCATTTTTCTGCTTTAGTAGATATACCTCATTCTTTCTTTCTCAATTAGAACTAAATATCTTTCTTTCTCTACTAAATTAAATTGTGAACCTTTAATATAATCAGGTCTAGAGAGGTTCACTTGGATATTGGTCTATGTTGCTTGAATTTTTTTGAAGTTTCCAATTCTATTCCAAGCCCGAGATAATCTGAACTTGCATATAATTTGTCTTAAAGAGTATTTATAATCCCAGATGCATGTACTATATTATGTAGAAATTAATGTAATTTTCTAATATCTATGAGAAATATGCTATTTGTTTCCATCTCTAAATGGAAGTAATTGTATTATCATGCCTTCAATTTTAAATCATTCCTTGCCGTGGATATATGGAGTTTATATATGAATTTTTTTTTTCTTGAGAAATGCTGCTATAGTTACATCATTTTGTTTAGGATACCATCTAATTAATATGTTTCCTTTTTCTGTTGTTCATTATTTTTGTTTTTCTATTTGTTTGTTTTAAAAATATTATTGATGCTTAAAATTTTAATAATGGCACAAATATGCATGTATATGGTCAGAAACGGTATGTATGATTTATATTGAAACTTTTGGCACAAGAGTTACGTATTTCCCTCTGTTGAAACTACTTATTGGTTGTGCTTTTCTCTTTGATCCATGAATTAAGAGTAGTTCATTTGGTCATATTTGTTCTGAGACTTTTTACGATGCATCAGCTCATATGGTGGATCTTTTCATTCTATTTTTTTTTTTCTTTTTGTCCCTTTGCACATAATGTGTTGTCTTAAAAAATTTTCTGCCATATAAACTTTGTTTTTCTATTGCATGCTCCCTTCAAAGTGCTTTTTCTTCACGAATTTAAGTATTAGTATATAAGCTGATTTTGATTTTCAACTTAAAAAATATTATGCTATTCATTTACTGTTATAATCCATGGTAACAGATAAATGAGAAAAAAATTGACAGAAAGCTGGAATTGAATTTTACTAATGGTGAGATTTAGATTTACATTAGAGATACACACTATGTAAAGGATACTAACTATAAAAAAACTAACACATTTACTCGCATCTATCAATTAAGTAACTAATATCTCTAAAATTTATTCTGATTGGTTGGTAATTAAATGATCGGACTAATATTTTAGTTTACAGAATATTTTGGCTTGGAGGAAGGAGGCTAGGGTCAAGATGCTCACAACACTGGGATTCATGTTGGCACCTTGAAATGAGAGCAGGGAGTGGATGAAGAAAACTGTCTCAGCATCAATGGCAGTGAAACTGACGCTACCGTTTCTAGAGCACCCACATAGAACTTTGCATAAGCTTAAGTCTTTCTACTTTTGCCAACTTTCACCCACTACAAATTTAGCATATTAAATTGACTGTAAGTTTTTATCAGAAATTCAGCTTTTTTCTTTTGGCCTTGAACCATCAATTCATTTAACCGATGTTATGTTAAAACAAAAAAAGCTTTGGAATAATATTATGTTCACACTATAGAGATGTTACCTTCTTAGGCAGCTAATGTTACTATCTAAAGTCTAAACATTTGTGATTAGTCTAAAACGGGTTTAAGAAAATGTCACATTCGTGCTGTAAAGAATGTATCAATATCCAATTGGGAGTGTGTCCACATTTTCCATAACCAATAATTTTTCGTAGAAGAGGGGTGAAGTGACTTTGTTATGGCAAAAGTATAGTTGTAAGGACCTAAAAGGAAAAAAAAGGTTACAGTATGTAGTAGGAGTGAACCATAAAGTGAAGTTGGCTAATGTTGTTGTTTTTAAGGTCAACACGCATAGGGCTGGAAGTGAGCCGAGCTGAAGTTAAGCTTAAGTTCGGCTCACGAAAATTGAGCTTGGCTTACGGCTCAACTCATTAACAATTGAGCCTATTTCTTAAGCTCAAGTTTGGCTCACTGAAAGCTCATCAGCCGACTCGAGCTCACGAGCTGACTTAAATAACAGAAACATAATCTATAATTCTATATCAATAAATTATAACTTATATATAATAAAAAATATTAATTTTATACATAAAAAATAATTATAAAATTTTAAATAAGAACATTAATATATATAAAATTATAGAT
>NC_029791.2:36759768-36773386 GCF_000816755.2 Arachis ipaensis
TATATGTATATATTTAATATTAAAAGTATAAACCAAATGTATATAGGATATGTGTATTAATATATATATAATCGAGCCAGCTCACGAGCTAATGTGCTGAGCTTATTCAAGCTCAATCTCGGCTCATTTAATTTATGAGCTTAATTCCAGGCTCAAGCTCAGCTCACAAGCTCAGCTTATCGAGCTATTAACAAGTCGAGCTCGAGCTGGCTTGACTCACTTCCAGCCTAATAAATGGAAAAAACTCTAGCCAAGATCATAGAGCCAATGGGAAAAAAAAAATTTAGTTTTTTTAACTTGTGGAAAACTTTATCATTCGAAATTAAGATAAACCCACTTAATTTTCCCACCCTCAATTATTTTAAGAACTAACAAGTACTAATTTTAGAACTAGAAGAGAGCATTATTGAGTAATTATATATTATAGAATATTGGTGTAGTATATAATGTGTTTATGTTTCAATAGTTCAAAAGTCACAATGATTAATTAGTTAATAAAAAACGTTATCTACACAAAAAAAATTAATCACCAAATTAACTATTACATATTTGTATGTATTTATACATATTGATTAATATTTTTATCAATTAAATAATCTATCACTAAAATAATCAATCAAATTTATCATATTAGAATAATCAAATTTATGATATGCTAACAATCAAACTTGTTTCAGCAATATAATAAAAAAAAATTATAAAATGCTAAATATATGCAATAATTCACTAGTGGCTGTTTTTTTTTTTTAACAGATAGTATTACTGTTAATTAATAGCATTTTGATTATGATAATCAAACTTGTTTGCTCTTATTTTTCTCTTTTAACATTGGGATAGTTGGCCTTCTCGAGCATATACTTGTTTTGTATCTTGTTCTTAAGTCTTTGTAAATTTCTATTGTGGGGAGTATCCATATTGATATAAATTCTACAATTGATATAGTTAAAGAGTAGTTGTAGTTTTATATTAGTTAGTTAATCTTTACCCCTTTTGATTTTGTTTTTTGTGAGACAAGTCTGTGATGTATCTATATATATCATCGCTGCTACTCATACTAATAAGAACATTAATAATACATTTCTTTTCATGCAATCTAGCTTAGTCTCATCTTCTCTACTCACTAATTCTCTGATTTCTTATCATCTCAGCAATTGTCCAAAGGATGAAGAACTATACCATTAGTTTCCTTGCATACAGAATTTAATTGCTTCACTCTACTTTTTTGATATTTTAGCGTTCTAACATTGCAAAATTTTTCATTTTTGCTTATGGCAGATATATGCAGTGTCAATCACCATTCATATTGTGGTAAGTGTAGAAAATAGGTGAACCAAAAAGTTCTTTTACATACCTAATTAAATAGTTCATATAATTTTATTTGATCTACTTTTTATTTTGCAGTTTGATTTCATGTTTATTGCATTGATTTGGAAGTTTGATTTTGCACCCTTTATGGTGTTGATCATGGCCATACTAAATGATGGTAAGATAATATTGTGCTGAATGACCTTCATGTAGTTTGCTTGGACTGTTGTGTGATTTTTCAACTTAATTTTCCTTCACCATTATCCCTTTAGGTACCATTATGACAATATCCAAGGATAGAGTGAAACCATCCCCACAAACTGATAGCTGGAAATTGATGGAGATATTTGCTACTGGTATTGTGCTTGGAAGTTACCTGGCACTAATGACAGTAGTATTTTTCTGGCTTATGAAGGACACTGACTTCTTCTCGGTAATCAATTTAATTTCACGTTTCTTTCAGTATATTTGGTTGTAGGTAGAAATCAGCAAGGATGAGCTCTATTATAAATTTATACATTAGATTCATCTATGAAAAGTTCACATGTTATCACCTACTAGTGGAAATTGTGACAGTTATGAACACTAACTTTCTGTTGTTGCGGGACAAGTTTGGTGTAAGGTCTCTGAGACACAGCCCTGCAGAAATGATGGCAGCCCTTTACCTACAAGTCAGTATTACTAGCCAGGCACTAATTTTCGTCACTAGGTCTTACAGCTGGTCCTATGTTGAAAGACTTGGTCTTCTTCTACTGGGTTCTTTCATGATTGCTTAGCTGGTAATCTTAATTCTCTTTGTTCTCCTTTCAGCAACTTAATATGTAAAGATATGTGTTGGCTTGGTCTTCTTCTGTTGTAACTGAAAATTTTTCTGTAATTGGCAGGTGGCAACTGCTCTTGCAGTATATGCTAACTGGAGCTTTGCAAGAATCAAGGGAATGGGATGAGATTGGGCTGGTGTAATCTGGCTCTACAGTTTAGCGACCTATGTGCCTCTTAATTTGCTTAAATTTGCAATCCGCTATGCTTAGTGGCAAGGCCTGGGATAATCTTTTGAAGAACATGGTTAGTTTAATTCCTTCTCTGTGATTATATATTTATCTATTATTTATTTAGTGCTTTTTTATGTTAATATCTCAAGTTTAATAAATATGATGTAAAGAAAATAGGTTATAGTAAAGAGAAATGGTATTAAAATAACTTAATATAATTCTCAAGTTCATATGCAACACACCAAGAGGAATGGACATCTTCATCTTCATGGAGTTCAGAAAAGCAAACTTTAAACCTTCCTCTCCCATTCCCCTTCCTTCTCCTCCTCCTCCTTCTCTTTTCACTTTAAACCTTTCGCATAAAAAAGAACCTTCCGAACCGACTTCTTCCCCGTCCCACAACCTATGGCAAAAGGACCTATGTTACCCCTATGACCCCTGAATTGGTTGAGCAGGTTCTCGAAGCGAAGCACCCTGACTCTCTGCTTCCCACCATGGGTAGCCAAACCACCCTCAACCTCGTTGTGAAGCTCTCTGAGAGCGGTGCCTTGGAGAAAAACGGTGTGGAATTGATTCGGCGAAGCTGGAGACTATTAAGAAGGTCGAGGATAAGGATTTGTTTAAGCAGACTATGAAGAACATAGGGATTAAGACCCTGCTTTCTGGGATAGGAACCATCATTAGGGAGTGTATGGAAATTGCTAATGAGATTAGCGAGTTTTCACTGATCATTAGGCCTGGCCTGCTTTTACGTTCGGTGGAACGGGTGGTGGGATTGCTTACAATAGGAAAGAGTTTGAGGAGATTTGCAAGGTTGGAATTGCTGCTAGTTTGACAAGTCAGGTTTTGATTGAGAAGTCCTTGTTGAGGTGAAAGGGGTATGAGCTTGAGTTTATAAGGGACTTGGCTAACAATGTGGTTATTATATGTTCCATTGAGAATATTGATCCCATGGGAGTTCATACCGGTGACTGTTGCACCAGCACAGACCCTTACCGATAAGGAGTATCAGCGCAATCGAGATTACTCCATTGCTATAATTAGAGAGATTGGGGTCGAATGTGGGGGATCCAATGTGCAGTTTGCTATCAACCCTATAAATGGTGAGGTGATGGTGATCGAGATGAATCCGAGAGTCTCAAGGTCCTCGGCCCTGGCGTCGAAGGCTACTGGATTTTTGATAGCAAAAATGGCAACAAAGTTGTCTGTAGGGTATTCACTGGATCAAATCCCAAATGATACAACAAAAAAGGACATTGCTAATTTTGAGCCCCCATAGATTATGTAGTTATAAAGGTTAGTGACTCGTTGATAATTTCATCATGTATTTTCACTTTTGATTGTAGTTTGGTTGTTGAACATTTATAGTAGAACTAATGTAAATTCTATTGCTGTCCAGGACTTATATTTTATTAGTTTCTTTGGCAGCATTATTACATCCCTTATATGCTTGTAGAAAAAGTCTTGGTTGTTGATATTGTATTTTAAGTTCTGAATCTTCGTTCCTTGTAGTTTATCTTGAAGTTTTGTTTGCATCAGCCAATCATAGAGCTGTAATCTGATAAACCAACATTTATACTAGGTTATCAAATATCAGTATTATCTTGATGAATCATTAACAATATGTTTTTTGTTATATGTTTGATAAATTTTATTCAAACTTGTTTCTGAATCTCATATGCACTTCTCTCCCATGGCTATTTATATTTCAGATTCCTCGGTTTTCTTTCGATAAATTTCCTGATTCAAAATCAATATTGACAACAGAGATGAAGTCTGTTGGTAGGCAATGGCTATATGGAGAATCTTCCAAGAGTCCTTTCAAAAAGTTGTCCTGTCACTGGAACACAGATACCCTAGATGGGGTTGTTCAAAAGTGAAAAAGTTGGACTATGACTGGGAACGATTGAAGTATAGTATTCGAGTTCCTAACCCTGAACACATTCATGCCATATATGCTGCAATGAAAAAAGGCATGAGCATTGATGAAATTTTCGAGCTGAGTTATATTGACTAATGGTTTCTCACTTAGCTCAAGGAGCTAGTTGATGTGGAAAATTTCTTGATGTCCCACAATTTGTCTGACTTGACGAATGTTGATTTCTATGATGTTAAGAAAAGAGGGTTTAGTGATAAACAGATAGCATTTGCAACTAAATCTGCTGAGATGGAAGTTCGGTGCAGGCGACTGTCTCTGGGTGTTACTCCAGCATATAAGCGAGTTGATACCTGTGCTGCAGAATTTGAAGCTAATACTCTTTATATGTATTCTTCTTATGATTTTGGGTGTGAGTCAGCTCCCACTAAAAGAAAGAATGTTTTAATTTTGGGTGGGGGACCAAATAGAATTGGTCAAGGGATTGTGTTTGACTATTGCTGCTTGTCATGCATCCTTTGCTCTTTAGGAGTTTTCTTCTATTTTATGTTGATTAGATTCCACAGATTTGAATATTCCTGCTTTACTGGTTGCAAATTTGCGTCTCAAAAACCAAGTAAAGACAGAATACATAACTCTTCTTTATCTCTCTACTTGCTTCATTTTTCTCTCAAAGTAAAAACTGTCAACTAATGTGAGAGTAAAGCTGATGAATTGCACGAGTTAAGCCTTTGATCGTGATGAATATTGAATTCAAATGTGACATTACATGCCTTGTCTTTTGGCTTGGTATGTGTGCTGGCTTTCAGTTTGGCATATGCTTTCAAAATGATTAGTCTTTCCATGTTCTGTCTCTCTCTATATGAGACAATCATGGTGAATTCAAATCCTCAGACAGTCTCTACAAATTAAGACACCAGTGGTCGTCTATACTTTGAACTCTTGACTGTTGAAGATGTTTTTGAACATTATTGACTTGGAATGACCTAATGGTATCATTGTGCAATTTGGAGGTCAAGCACAATTGAAATTGTCTCTCCCCATACAATAATACCTGGATGAACACAAGCCAGCGTGTGCCATTGGGCTTGGTCATGTACACATTTGGGGAATATCCCCTGATTCCATAGATGCTGCTGAGGACAGAAAAAGGTTTAATGTGATGCTCAATGAATTAAAGATTTAATAGCCAAAAGGAGGAATTTCCAGGAGTGAAAAAGATGCACTCGCCAATGCGCTAGAGATTGGATACCCAGTTGTTCGCCCTTCCTATGTTCTGGGAATGTTCTGGGAGGTCGAGCAATGGAGATTGTTTATAGTAATGATAAACTAGTGACTTATCTTGAAACTGCTGTTGAGGTGGATCCAGAACCACCTGTAGTAGTAATTGACAAGTATTTATCTAATGCCATTGAAATTGACGTTGGTGCACTGACTGACTCACATGGCAATATGGTCATTGGTGGGATAATGGAGCACATTGAACAGGCTGGGTAAATTCTGGTGACTCTGCCTGCTCTATTCCCACAAGAACTGTTCCATATTCTTGCTTGGAGATAATCAAGTGATGGACTGAAAAATTGGCAAAACGACTGGATGTCTCGGGGCTCATGAATTGTCAGTATGCAATTATTAATTCAGAGGATTTATTTTTGCTTGAGGCCAACCCTCGAGCTTCTCACACTGTCCCATTTGTATCAAAAGTAATAGGTCACCGGTTGGCTAAATATGCTTCCCTTCTCATGTCTGGAAAATCTCTCTATGATATATAGTTCACAAAAGAGGTCATTCCTAAATATGTGTCTATCAAGGAAGCTATTCTTCCCTTATCAAAATTCGCAGGCTGTGCTGTGCTTCTAAGTCCTGAGATGCGAAGTACTGGTGAGGTCATGGGTATTGACTCTTTGTATAATACTGCATTTGCTCAGGCTCAAATTGCTTCCAGCCAGAAGTTACCAACTTCTGGTATTGTGTTCCTTAGCTTAAATGATTTAACGAAGCCTCACCTTGAGAAGATAGCAAAGACCTTCGTCGAGGTTGGTTTTAAGACTGTTGCTACTTCTGGAACGGCTCTTGCTCTTAAATCAGCTAATATCCCAGCTGAGCGAGTGCTGAAGATGCATGAAGGTAGGCCTCATGCTGGTGACATGATTGCCAATGGAGACATTCAGCTAATGGTGATAACTTGTTCTGGTGATGCACTTGATCGGATAGATGGTTAAAAACGGCCAGATATATCTGTTTGCCTTTATACGGTACACCACAAAGGGAGGAGCTTTGAAGGCTATTGCAGACATGAACAGTATGGTGGTGAGAGGACGAAAGCTGTTTGTAGGAGAAGCGAAATATAGAAGAGGAGCTACGGTGCAAAATACGACTGACAACCGACTGAAAGTGATCACCAGAAATGATGCTGGAGGACACAATACACTGGTACATAGGGTGGGAGCGGTTGATGGTAAAATGGTGAGACAGATATCAGATGAACCCATAAAAGGTCAAAGTAGTAATGGATGGACAAAGAAGATAGAAGTGCCGATATCAAGTGAGAATGTGGTTTGGTTACAGCGAAGTATTGTAGGAGGCACAAAGAAGGCGATTGATTTTAATTCACTACAGCAGAAGATTCATAGGGAATGGCCCGGAGTGATACAAGTAAGGGAGTTGGGGGCTTATAAAGCAATGATAACGTTCGATTCGGTGCTTAGAGCTGAAGAAGCTTACACATTTCGAATGAACGAATTATTAAAAATGTTCTATAGGGTATGGAGATGAGATGAGACTGAGAAAAGCGAGTCGAGAAGGGTGTGGCTAGAATGTTATGGAGTCTCAATACATGCATGGTCAAGAAACACTTTTCATAGAATAGGAGAGCAATGGGGAGAAGTAGTGAAATGCGATAAACTGACGGAATCGGGTATTTCGTTCAGTGCGGGTAGAGTCCTCATCGATACATGCACCTTTGATATGATCAACGAATGGATTCATGTTACAATATGAACAAGTGGATTCGACGTCCTTGTACGAGAAGTGGGTGGAGAGGTGTATCGGGAGGAGTGCTTTCGGAAAGGAAAAGAGGAGGCAAATGTACGACACATGACAAACGAAGAAGAGATACATCGTGAACCAATGGTGGTGGCATGGGATCCAGCGGTGGTGCAGACAAAGGTTGACCATAGGAACGACGAACAGGGGAGGGACAAGGTGGTAAATTCAAGTATCATTTTAAATGAATGGCATTACAAAATTTCAAACAGATCCTCTAGAAACGGAAATCATTGAGAATTAAATGGGCGGGCAGATTCTAAGGGATCATGTGAGAGTAAGGATTCGGAAGAAACGGTTTCCAATTATTATGAAAGTTATGAGTGCCATATGTTTGAAAATGTAAGAAAGGAAAATGGGCTGGAAGAAAGAAGGCCCAATATAGCTAAGAAAAGACAAGATGATGGGCTGATGGTGAAGCATAGTAGTTCTGGGCCAGCGGGTGGGTCTCCGAAACGGGCTGGGTCTGACCCAGGTGCAAGGCTTGCCCGAACCGAAGAGAACTCCACGAGGATGCCTAAGGTAAGCACGGCGCAGCTGGGAGAGGATGCAGGCTCGCCGAACAGGAGTGACGGCGGACATCAAAGCGCGTCGGAGGCAAGAGAGCTGGGTGCAAGACCGACCGGGCATGGGAGGAAGCCAGCGGTTTCGTGCAGGGTTGCTGGTGATATGGAGGGTGCGGCGGGGGAATCGGGAATGGGAGACGAAGCCGAGCGAAGGAGATGCGACCAGGAGGCTGAGGCGCGGGAGAAGGAGGACCGGCAGACTGGTGCAGAGAGGCCCACTATCGAGGAGGCTACCTATGCCAGCAGTGACCGGCGACTGAAGGGGAAGGAAGCCGATTTGAACGCAGCACCCGAAGCTGCTCCAAGGACGAGGACAGCACGAAACGGGGGAAATAGAATTGATGCTATGAAACCCCGAAGCAACGATCCAAAGGTCAAAAGTCATATTAGAGGAGATATGGGTTCCAGATTGGAGGAAGGAGAATTCTTGGTGGATGCTACTGTTCAGAGTAAAGCAAAAGGCCGAGAGGAAGAACATGAGAATGACGCAGATTCAGGATCAGAGGCCGGAAGCCTAGACAGCAAGGAGCACAGACTTACTTGGGATGAAGAGATGGCAGAGAACAAAGAGGCCTGGAAATTAGCTGTAGAGTCAGGTGCGCAGTGCAGTGATGAAGAAGATATCATGGCAATCTTGCAGGAGCAGAACGAAGTCAAGGCATTGAAACGAAGACAGGCCAAGCAAAAAGAAAAAGCTCGAAGAAGCCGGCCAAAAAATCGTAAACAGGTGTGTAATGTCTTGGCAAAATGATTTTTAGTTCTTGGAATATAAGGGGGTTGGGAGGTACTGCAAAAGTTAGTATGTTAAAGAATTTTAAAAATAAATTTAGGCTAGATATGTTGGGTCTGATAGAAACAAAGAAGGAGGTCATAACTAAATTTGATGTTGCTCGTATCTGGGGAAGTGACAGAGCATGTTGGGAGTTCGTAGGTTCGAGTGGGTCTTCTGGTGGTCTGTTGTTAATATGGAATGAACCGGCCTTCAAACTGTATAATTGTTATAAAGGGGAAAGATGGTTATGTTTAGAAGGAATTGTAGTAAAAGATAATTTTCATTGTGCTATCTGTTTGGTGTATGGACCACATGAGAGAGCTGAGAAAATCTCAATGTGGGAGGAGCTAAGTTTTATTGCAGGGTTGTGTCAGGTATCGATGTGTTTTTTAGGGGACTTTAATGAAATTTTGCTCTTGGAGGAAAGGAAAGGAGCTGTTACTTTACCTGCGTCCGCGACAGAATTTAGAACATGGGTAAATGATATTGAGTTGGTCGATTTGGAACTTAATGATTGTAAGTATACATGGTTTAGGAGACAGTCGTGCAGCCGTATTGACAGGAGCTTGGTTTCTTTAGAGTGGCTTGATAAGTACCCAGATGTGCGTCTAAGAAGTGGGTCTAGAGGTTTATCGGATCACTGCCCATTGATCATGGAAGACATCAGAAGGTTTGATGGTCTAAGACCGTTCCGTAGTCTGGACTCCTGATTCACGCATGAAGGGTTCTTGAGAATGGTAAAGGAGGAATGGAGGGGATTAGGCAACGTACAATTCCTGGAGAAGATGAAAGCACTGTCAGAACCTTTACGCTTATGGCATAAGCAGCATTTTGGGGATATGACTGAGCGGATAAAGAGGTTTGAGGAAGAAATACGCAAGGTGGATGATATGGTTAGTAGTGGAAGATACGATGGTACAATAGAGGCAAGGAGGAGGGCCTTAGTGAGGTGCTGTGAGAAGTGGTATGTAAGGCAGGATATGCATTGGAAGCAAATGTCAAGATCTAGATATGCTACTGAGATAGACAGAAACACAAGGTACTTCCATAATATTGCCTCGGCGAGGAGAAGAAATAACCGGATTGAGGCTTTGGTGATCAATGGGAGACTAGTGAGGAATCAAGCAAGAATCAAGATTGCCATCCGGGACTTTTATAAGCGGCTGTACCACCAGGAAGCATCCCCAAAGGTGACTTTTAGGGATGGATTGGTTAATTGTCTGGAGAGGGAGGAAGCAGAAGCCTTGGAGGCGCTCCCATCAGTAGAGGAAGTGAAGGAGGCAGTATGGGATTGTGAATCTTCTAAGGCTCCGGGAAGTGACGGATATAATATGAATTTTATAAAGAAGTGTTGGGATGAGATTGGAAGGGAGTTCACTGCGACCGTGTTGAATTTCTTTGAGACTGCAAGCTTGCCAGCAGGCGCTAATGTCACGTGGGTAGCGTTGACTCCGAAATTTGTTGGGGCTAAGGAGATAAAAGACCTGAGACCTATCAGCATGGTTGGGTGTGTCTACAAAGTTATTTCTAAAATATTGTCAAGGAGAATGAGGGGTGTAATGCCAGGTTTAGTTGGGGAATCCCAGAGTGCCTTTGTAAAGGGGAGAAAGATACATGATGGAGCTTTAATAGCATGCGAAACTGTGCAATGGTTAAAACTGAAGAAAAAGGCGTCAGCGATTATTAAACTGGACTTCCAAAAAGCATATGACAGAGTAAAATGGGGCTTTGTCGACATTGTGCTTGAGAAGATGGGCTTCGGAAGAACATGGAGGGCGTGGGTGAGGGAGTGTGTTACCTCGGCATCAGTATCTATTCTAATTAATGGATCACCGTCAAAACCATTCAAAATGGAGAGGGGGCTACGTCAAGGAGACCCTTTATCGCCATGTTTGTTTGTTCTGGTGGTGGACGTGCTGAACAGGATGATTGGGGAGGCGGTTAGGAACAATCGGATATCTCCTCTGTTAGTTGGTAGGGATAAAATAGTGCTATCACACCTACAGTTCGCTGATGACACTATTTTATTCTGTCCGCCAGAAGAGGAAACTATCAGGAACTATAAGAGGCTATTGAGGTGTTTTGAAATGATGTCTGGGTTGAGCATCAGCTTCGAGAAGTCTAACTTGATACCAGTTAACTGCAGTCAGGAATGGGTCAGCCAGATGTGTCAGATTCTAGGATGTCAGGAGACAGCGTTGCCAGTACGGTACCTTGGGATTAGTTTAGGTGCGAATCCGAGGTTGGTAAAAACTTGGAAGCCGGTGATAGATAAGGTGGAAGAGAAGCTCAGCTTGTGGAAGGCGAAGGTTCTTAGCAAGGCTGGAAAGATGGTACTCATCAAGTCAGTTATCAACAACTTGCCTATTTATTACCTGAGTTTGTACAAGATGTCAAACGCGGTTGCACGGAGAATTGTCTCACTACAGAGGAAATTCTTTTGGGGAAAGGATGATGGACAACCTGGTATGGCACTAGTGAAATGGGAGATGGTTCAGGCACCAAAGAAGTTAGGAGGATTGGGGATGGGTGATGCGGTGGTGCGGAATACGGCTTTATTGTTTAAATGGTGGTGGCGCTTCTCTAAGGAGGATTGTCCCCTATGGAAGAGGATTGTATGCTCTTGCAATAGTTTGAACCCAAACCACTTGCTGTCCACTCAGATATTGCCAAAGAGGGGAGGACCATGGAGAGACATTTGTCAAGTGCAAATAAAAGAGCAACATGTCAGGCAGAAGATGATTGATGGGCTTGCTATGGAAGTAGAAGATGGTAGGGCTACCAGATTTTGGAAAGATAAATGGCTCCAAGTGGGAAAGCTGAAAGACAACTTTCCAAGACTCTTCTTGATTTCAAACCAAAAAGGATCAGTTATTGGGGATTGTGGGTTTTGGGATGGGATAGAGTGCGTGTGGCACTTCCAATGGAGAAGAGAGCTCCGACAATGGGAGACGAATGTACTGGACCAGTTGCTACTTGTCCTGCAATCTATTAGATTGATAGCAGATGTGCAAGATAGAGTGGTGTGGAGGTTTCACAAGGAAGGCATTTATACAACTAACTCATTTGTGCAGGTATTGCAGGAAGAGACTATGGATGAGGAGTTTCTAAGCTACAGGTTCACAAAAGACATTTGGAAAGGCCTAATTCTGCCACGAGTGGAACTATTCTCCTGGTTTGTTTTGGTAGGCCGAGTCAATACAAAGGATCGGCTTAGTCGACTAGGTGTCCTACAACAGAATGATACTATGTGCATGCTGTGTAAGAAAGATGATGAAAATATACAACATCTGTTTATTACCTGTGAGTACTCTTGGCAGGTGTGGTGTGCTTGGATATCGGCATTTGGACAAGAGTGAATTATGCCCGGTACTGTGAAACAGCAATTTCAGAGTTGGAGAGCTGTCCGAATGAGGAAAGAAATGCGCAGGTATTGGCTAGTTGGTTTCTTCTCAGTGATTTGGAGTATATCAGTGATTTGGAGTATATGGTTACACAAAAATGATGTCATTTTTCACAATAAGGAAAAAGGGGTTACAGACTGCGTAAATCAATCCTTTTCATATGCCAGAGAATGGTGTTGTGAATAACTCATGTTGTTGATGACAAGACCGGAGATGACATAGGAGTTGTACGTCTGCTTTAATTTGTTTGTATTTTATGCTCCACATGTGTGTTGAACTCTTTCTTTCAAAAAAAAAAAAAAAGATGGTTTAACTCTGAGAAGGATGGCTTTGGATTACAAGGTTCCTATTGTTACAACGATTGATGGAGCTATAGCAACTACTAAAGCAATAAAGAGTTTGAAGTCCAATTCTATCAAAATAATTGCTCTATGCGATAGATACTAGTAAGCTTCTATTTTTCCTCTTAGTATTTGATAGAAGTTAGGATGTGACATATTTTGAACTTGAAATGAATGTACGAATACTTTCGGTTTTATTTAGTTTCATGTGTAATTAAAGTTGTTAAAATGTAGTTCCAACACATCATATCACTATTTATAAAGAGAAATAAGAATTTTAGGTTTAAAAACAATCTCAATAGTTCATACCCCTTACTTTCTTTTCCTTTCGAATTAATCTTGAGCAATTTTCTATTGTGCTTGGTAATTTTGGACTGATCTACATTTTCTATTTACTATGGTTAAAATTCACCTGTTACAGATTATTGTGAGATTGTACATCACATCTTGTTTAATTTGGGAGAATGGCAATTGTATTTGAATTGAGATGCTTTCATTTGTGGAATCAAAATTGACCAAAGCAAATATGAAAGGACATGTAGTATGTTGACCTTGTTTCCAATTCCTCCGCATAGAGCAATCCTTTACTCTTTTTTAGATGGTAAAGTTTTTTATTTGTAGTACCTTGGCTTGACTCCTCATAAAAGCAGTTGTCATGTTTTGCAAAAGCCTTTGTTTACATGCTTGATTTCAATTTTTTTTATAATTAATCATTTTAGTATAACAATTGTTTTACCCTTATCATGCGACACACTAAAGTCTCAAACTATAGACTCTGAAGAGTGTGTACATGCCTAAAGGTAATAATTGTGAATGTATAGAATTAATTATATATTTTTAATCTCTTTTTGTATTCTTCTCTTCTCTTGTATTAATTAATGCAGTTGTTGAATACTTATCCCTGATTTGATGGTTTTAAATTTTGAAGCTATGCCTTTGATTAATGCAATAGAGAATTAAAAAAAATTCAACTTTCAATTAGTATTACTATATAAATAAGAATTTTAACTATTGTACATTATTAATAATACACTAGCTGGTAACAATAAAAATAATCTTTTGAATTTATATGGTCATTATTTACTTAGATGGATTTGTTTAATGAGGTGAACGGTTTTTCACCTACCTTATGGGTTAATATTAACACTACACACGAATACGGACACACAGAAAAATATCATTTAAGTTTTTAAATATTTGTAGGGGAGGCCAAGTACACATGGCATTCCTATATGCCTCTTGTAAGATAGGTGTAATGTCTAGAATTGGGAGCTGTGCAATTTACATTTAATCTCATAAAAAAAAAAAAAACCAGTT
>NC_029791.2:36775336-36776892 GCF_000816755.2 Arachis ipaensis
ATTTACTTGACCAAAAAAAAAAAAAAATACTCTAATTTTAGATTCTAGTCCAATCTCTCACTAATCTCTAACTCTGACAAAAAAAATATCCTAGTCCTAGACTCTAGTCCAATCTCTCGCTTTGACTTTAAAGAAAAAAAAATCACACTTTTTGCCCTCAACGTCTCTTTTCTCTCCCTTTCTCAATGAAGTTTGAGCTCTCTCATTTCTTGCTCACTGGCTCTGGCAATCTCAAGCTCTCTCACTCTTTCATCTCCAGTCTCGCACTCAAGATCCCAGAGTGGTTGTCGTCGTCGCTTCCTGTCTATCTCGTCGCTTCCAGTCTCCAAATCTTCTCGCGCTCATCGTCGCCAGCCGTAGAAGCAGCCGGTCCTGAGGCTGGTCGTCGTTGTCATCTTCTTACTTTGAGTCTCGCCATCAGTTTTTTCCCCACCGTCAGCTTTCTTTGCGCAAGCAGAAGCTGGTCCCCGATTTGGTGAGTTCCAACAAATTCTGTATTCTTTCTTTTTCAATTTTGTTACTGTAATTTATCACTGCACTCTGATTTTGTTGCTAAAGTTGAATTTGTTGCTGAAAATATCACTCAACTAGTTTTTTTCTCGTTAAAAGACATGAATTTGTTACTGATGAGAGTATAATTTAATATGTTATTTAAATTTGTAGATTTCAATTAGAAGTATATTGTGGATGATAAAAGATTTCTATTAGTAATATTTTAAAATTTTTCGAAAATTATTTTATATTTTACTATGGAGACTAATTTATCTATGGAGACTAATTTATCCAGAACGTACACATAAACACTTAACGATCATGTGTGCGAGTTAACGTTCTAGATCAGTAATCGACTAACAAAAAAAAATTATATTATCTAATAAAAATAAATGTTGATGATTATTTTATGTATTTTAAAATTTAAAAAACTAAAATATTCGATTTCAAAAATTTCAAAAAGACTAATTTAAATAATTATTTTTTATTTTATTATTTGTAAAATTAATTTTTGCTATTAAATTTTCTATAATTTTTACAGTTTACTAATCATGTTTTATATTTCGTTTTACAATTCAACAAATTACAATTTTAAACTAACTTAGTGAATTAAGATAAAAACTACAAGTTCACTCTCTTATTTATAAGTCCTAAATTACTCCTAAGTTCTAAATAATACAGAAGGGGGATGGAGAAAATGGAGAAAGGCAATGAAATATGGTGTAGCCAAGTGTAAAGCTAAAAGCAGCTTTTTAAGTCAAAGGAAACTAAGAAACCCCCACCCCCTTTTCCATCCCAAATCCACGGTTCAGGGCTGAGGCTAATGGACAGCAACAATGACTCATCCCTCAACAACGTCGTTTTACAGATCCTTCTCGTCGTCCTTATGGCCTTCTCCTTCTACTTCATTCACGACGCCCCAAAGAAGCTTTTCTCCTCTCTCCGAAACCGTAACCGGGCCCACGTCCAGGCCAACCACCACTTTGTCCGCGGGGCCCAGATCCTCGCCAAGGCCCGGGCATCCCCTTCCCGATCCTCAGCCTCCTCCCTCGCCAAACAGGCCC
>NC_029791.2:36777041-36780613 GCF_000816755.2 Arachis ipaensis
AGGATGACGGTGGGCCCGGGCCAGCGAGGACGGGCCGATCCCGCGATGGCGGATCTCGGATCTGCACTGAGGATTAGCCCGAAGAACGCGAAGGCGTTGTTTCTGTTGGGCAAGTACTATGAAGGAAAGAAAATGGAGAAAGAAGCAAGAAGCTCTTACATGGAGGCTCTGAAGGCGGAGCCACAGTTGCGTAAAGCTCAAGAAGCTCTTCAAAGGTTAGGGTCTTAGTGGTGGTACTGAAATTTATGTTTACTTCTAGTTTTTGGTATCTGGAAAGAATATATATTGTAATTGGTGTATCTTGAAGATTTAGAATGAGCTGACTGAAACTTGTAACTTGGTGAATTTATGTATCTTGATTTAGAATGAGCTGAAACTTGCATTTTTGTAAATTTTCACTGCATAGAGGTATTGATAATCAAGGTCTGACAGGGTTACATATGTTTGGAATCTATTATATTATCATTTTTAGTTAACTAATTATTTATTATTTCGAGCGACATCAATGACCGTTATATAGTAAGACCCTCAAACGCCGGTGCTGCTTGAATGTGAATATCTGATTATCCGTCGAGGAATATCTGCTTTTTTTTTTTTTTTCTAATGTAAAATTCTCAGGAACCTCAAGCTCCGAAAGAGTATATGGAAAGAGGAAGGAAAATAGTGTTACCTAGCTTAAGTTTTAAACAAAGCATACCGAAAACTGTGGCAGATGTGATGCATTCGAAATTAAGCTTAATTCACAATAATGGGTGGGTTTACAAGTGTGAGATCTAAGAATTTGGTGCAATGATATAAACTTTAAGATGGGAGATTCTGAAGAAAAGAAAAAGAAAGAGGATTTTTCCCATTTTCTTCATTGATGCACACAAATCAAATGAGTTGTATTCAGTTTGGATCAAATTCGTGTTTTTACTTGATTTTTCAATAATATGCAATGTCCAAGGTTTAAAACGGGCTTGCATATGCTGGATAAGTAAATATAATGCACATGATTTGATTAGGTCACTGAAATAAAGGCTATTCATCCATTAAGAATGTGAGTGAAATGATAGAAGAAAGAAGTCTTTGTACTCGTTTATTTGAGCTTACTACAAAAGCCTGACGAAAAAGAAAAAACAAAACCTAACAATTTATCAAGAGAAAGCATACCCTATTTGTGAATAATCTGGATGAAAATGTTAGATTATTGGCGAATAAAGATGAGAATTCATTCATTAAAAACCTCAATTCAAGAAAAGTCTTCTTCATCAAGCCACTTAAGTGTAGGTAAGATCATCAGCAACCACATTTCCTTTTATGCCAATGCTGTCTGTAAAGATCTTGAACCGGTCCCATGCAAATTCTTCAGTGTGAGGCAAAGGAGAAGAGCATATAGGTACCTTGTTGTGTCAATAGAGTGAATGTGTGATCCAATCATATATTGTATGAGGTATTTAGCACTTCAAGTGAGTTAAAACTACCAATTTATTCTCACTCAGATTCAAACAAGATAGAAGATTACAAGTTGCATTTCCTCCAAGGCTCCAACCCTGTCAATGGATTCAGTATGTTGACAAGTTTCTTTCCGCTTTATATATCAAATAATGAAATACATTTCACTTTTTTCCATCCAAGGAGAGATCAGAAACAATCTTCCAAGGTTCAACTTTGAAAATCCCAGATGGAATCGACTTTTCAATTTTGTTTTTTTTACCAGATTTCATCCGCAATACAAAACTATGTTAAGTTATTAGAAAGTTATAGAGAAAAATAAATACATCAAAGTTATGCCTTCAATTGATCGAAGTTGACTAACCCATAATAAATTCTCAAAGAAAGATTTTGTAATCAGAGACAGACATAACCAGCAATTGCCTCTGTCGCATCTTTCTTGTAGTGCCAATATGGTAGTAAAGACCCCCTAGCTCAAGTTATCTTCAGAGTGACCAAACAGAAAGCGCTAAATTAGTTTAGTGACTTAAACCCAAGCTTCTGGCTTGCGTCTGTCACAATAATGATGGAATATGCATATATCGTAGTTAGTATCAAACTTGGTAACTTGCACCTAACGGCAACTGCTATACAAGCTGTTCAGTTTTGGGAAGGCAGACCTACTTGATTTTTAAGTAAGCACGGATATCAGGTGTCGAAAGGCCGGTCAATCGATTGTCTTTTAGGCACAAATAGAAGGAAGAAGGAGTGGACGAAAAAGCTATCTATTGGATTTCTTGGCAAGCTTATCACCAGACTGCAATTTTCTTGTTGAGGTAACCAAGAATGCAAAAGTGAGAGAAGCAACACAAGGCTTATGCAAACAAGAAGAAAAAATATCAGATTTAGGAGGAAACATCATTTATTGGATTTCCTAATTTCATTCAATTTTGAGAAAAATCTCGACCGTTTCCTATGTTAAAGCTGATAACACATTTGGACTATGTTCTAGTATAAATTATACTAAACCAGAAATAATGGAAGTATATTTGCCCATTTCAAGAACAAAATTGATAGCATAGCACTACTCCGTAAATGTGAAATCAAAGTTCTTTGTAATTTGTTCCTTCTTGTTGTCACTTGTAATGCTATTCATTGAGATTCACATATCTATTAAATTAACGAAAGTAGAAGGGATTGCAAAGCATGCTTTCATAGATAGCTAATACTAAAAACAATTACCTATAGACTACGTTCATCCTTGTAACAAAGATAATGTGTTAGATAATCATAAAGTTGAAAAATTTCTTCATGGTAAGGAATCAAGAGCAGTGAACAGTGTAGCAAGTGTAAGCTTTCAAATTTTACTTCAAAATGCAGCAAGCATAATAATTAGAAAGAAAACAGGTAAAAAGGATCAAAATGAAATTTCATTTACAATTGCCTCTTGATCAGTACAACACATGGGCTCTGATTCCTGAAGATGCTCATACGTGCAGCTAGGTAATCTGTATACAGAACAGAATTCAAAGGTCACTCGGGAAGGATGGCTATAGTCATATCCGCTTCAAGATGAGATTAAATGTGGGCGAGGTCTAGGGTGTACAAATATTAATATAAAGCACATCCTGTTTTGCTACTGGCACACGATGGCTTTTGCTATACTATGTTAATTCAGAAATGCTATTTGTACACCAAAATCAGCTACTAAAATTAGCTACTAATGTATTTGTGTATAAATACATGTGTGGCCGAATATATTTTCAATATGTATTTATATTTCAGCATATATTTTATATTGGTAGTTGACTTTAGTAGCTAATTTTAGTATACAGATAGCATTACCTATATTAATTAGTTTAGTTTAGTCTGAGTAGAAGATATTGGGCCAGAGGTGTTTGGACTTTTTGGTTGTCATCGTGATTGTTTTTTTGTTATAGTGGGCATTGAATTAGAAGTGGGTTCTTTAAACACCATGACATTTTGAGACGGGAATGTTATGTGGGTTTAGTTTAGAGTTTCGTTATGAATTTTGAATGTTGGTGCCAGTAGTTTTATTGTCAAACAACCCTAAATTACAAAATATCAAAGCTCAAATGTTATGTATATTCTAACACTATAAATTATATAAACAATTATTTTTATATTCTAAGTCCTAC
>NC_029791.2:36782681-36786787 GCF_000816755.2 Arachis ipaensis
AGGATGACGGTGGGCCCGGGCCAGCGAGGACGGGCCGATCCCGCGATGGCGGATCTGCAGGAGGCCCTGAGGATTAGCCCGAAGAACGCGAAGGCGTTGTTTCTGTTGGGCAAGTACTATGAAGGAAAGAAAATGGAGAAAGAAGCTATTGAGGCTTACATGGAGGCTCTGAAGGCGGAGCCACAGTTGCGTAAAGCTCAAGAAGCTCTTCAAAGGTTAGGGTCTTAGTGGTGGTACTGAAATTTATGTTTACTTCTAGTTTTTGGTATCTGGAAAGAATATATATTGTAATTGGTGTATCTTGAAGATTTAGAATGAGCTGACTGAAACTTGTAACTTGGTGAATTTATGTATCTTGATTTAGAATGAGCTGAAACTTGCATTTTTGTAAATTTTCACTGCATAGAGGTATTGATAATCAAGGTCTGACAGGGTTACATATGTTTGGAATCTATTATATTATCATTTTTAGTTAACTAATTATTTATTATTTCGAGCGACATCAATGACCGTTATATAGTAAGACCCTCAAACGCCGGTGCTGCTTGAATGTGAATATCTGATTATCCGTCGAGGAATATCTGCTTTTTTTTTTTTTTTCTAATGTAAAATTCTCAGGAACCTCAAGCTCCGAAAGAGTATATGGAAAGAGGAAGGAAAATAGTGTTACCTAGCTTAAGTTTTAAACAAAGCATACCGAAAACTGTGGCAGATGTGATGCATTCGAAATTAAGCTTAATTCACAATAATGGGTGGGTTTACAAGTGTGAGATCTAAGAATTTGGTGCAATGATATAAACTTTAAGATGGGAGATTCTGAAGAAAAGAAAAAGAAAGAGGATTTTTCCCATTTTCTTCATTGATGCACACAAATCAAATGAGTTGTATTCAGTTTGGATCAAATTCGTGTTTTTACTTGATTTTTCAATAATATGCAATGTCCAAGGTTTAAAACGGGCTTGCATATGCTGGATAAGTAAATATAATGCACATGATTTGATTAGGTCACTGAAATAAAGGCTATTCATCCATTAAGAATGTGAGTGAAATGATAGAAGAAAGAAGTCTTTGTACTCGTTTATTTGAGCTTACTACAAAAGCCTGACGAAAAAGAAAAAACAAAACCTAACAATTTATCAAGAGAAAGCATACCCTATTTGTGAATAATCTGGATGAAAATGTTAGATTATTGGCGAATAAAGATGAGAATTCATTCATTAAAAACCTCAATTCAAGAAAAGTCTTCTTCATCAAGCCACTTAAGTGTAGGTAAGATCATCAGCAACCACATTTCCTTTTATGCCAATGCTGTCTGTAAAGATCTTGAACCGGTCCCATGCAAATTCTTCAGTGTGAGGCAAAGGAGAAGAGCATATAGGTACCTTGTTGTGTCAATAGAGTGAATGTGTGATCCAATCATATATTGTATGAGGTATTTAGCACTTCAAGTGAGTTAAAACTACCAATTTATTCTCACTCAGATTCAAACAAGATAGAAGATTACAAGTTGCATTTCCTCCAAGGCTCCAACCCTGTCAATGGATTCAGTATGTTGACAAGTTTCTTTCCGCTTTATATATCAAATAATGAAATACATTTCACTTTTTTCCATCCAAGGAGAGATCAGAAACAATCTTCCAAGGTTCAACTTTGAAAATCCCAGATGGAATCGACTTTTCAATTTTGTTTTTTTTACCAGATTTCATCCGCAATACAAAACTATGTTAAGTTATTAGAAAGTTATAGAGAAAAATAAATACATCAAAGTTATGCCTTCAATTGATCGAAGTTGACTAACCCATAATAAATTCTCAAAGAAAGATTTTGTAATCAGAGACAGACATAACCAGCAATTGCCTCTGTCGCATCTTTCTTGTAGTGCCAATATGGTAGTAAAGACCCCCTAGCTCAAGTTATCTTCAGAGTGACCAAACAGAAAGCGCTAAATTAGTTTAGTGACTTAAACCCAAGCTTCTGGCTTGCGTCTGTCACAATAATGATGGAATATGCATATATCGTAGTTAGTATCAAACTTGGTAACTTGCACCTAACGGCAACTGCTATACAAGCTGTTCAGTTTTGGGAAGGCAGACCTACTTGATTTTTAAGTAAGCACGGATATCAGGTGTCGAAAGGCCGGTCAATCGATTGTCTTTTAGGCACAAATAGAAGGAAGAAGGAGTGGACGAAAAAGCTATCTATTGGATTTCTTGGCAAGCTTATCACCAGACTGCAATTTTCTTGTTGAGGTAACCAAGAATGCAAAAGTGAGAGAAGCAACACAAGGCTTATGCAAACAAGAAGAAAAAATATCAGATTTAGGAGGAAACATCATTTATTGGATTTCCTAATTTCATTCAATTTTGAGAAAAATCTCGACCGTTTCCTATGTTAAAGCTGATAACACATTTGGACTATGTTCTAGTATAAATTATACTAAACCAGAAATAATGGAAGTATATTTGCCCATTTCAAGAACAAAATTGATAGCATAGCACTACTCCGTAAATGTGAAATCAAAGTTCTTTGTAATTTGTTCCTTCTTGTTGTCACTTGTAATGCTATTCATTGAGATTCACATATCTATTAAATTAACGAAAGTAGAAGGGATTGCAAAGCATGCTTTCATAGATAGCTAATACTAAAAACAATTACCTATAGACTACGTTCATCCTTGTAACAAAGATAATGTGTTAGATAATCATAAAGTTGAAAAATTTCTTCATGGTAAGGAATCAAGAGCAGTGAACAGTGTAGCAAGTGTAAGCTTTCAAATTTTACTTCAAAATGCAGCAAGCATAATAATTAGAAAGAAAACAGGTAAAAAGGATCAAAATGAAATTTCATTTACAATTGCCTCTTGATCAGTACAACACATGGGCTCTGATTCCTGAAGATGCTCATACGTGCAGCTAGGTAATCTGTATACAGAACAGAATTCAAAGGTCACTCGGGAAGGATGGCTATAGTCATATCCGCTTCAAGATGAGATTAAATGTGGGCGAGGTCTAGGGTGTACAAATATTAATATAAAGCACATCCTGTTTTGCTACTGGCACACGATGGCTTTTGCTATACTATGTTAATTCAGAAATGCTATTTGTACACCAAAATCAGCTACTAAAATTAGCTACTAATGTATTTGTGTATAAATACATGTGTGGCCGAATATATTTTCAATATGTATTTATATTTCAGCATATATTTTATATTGGTAGTTGACTTTAGTAGCTAATTTTAGTATACAGATAGCATTACCTATATTAATTAGTTTAGTTTAGTCTGAGTAGAAGATATTGGGCCAGAGGTGTTTGGACTTTTTGGTTGTCATCGTGATTGTTTTTTTGTTATAGTGGGCATTGAATTAGAAGTGGGTTCTTTAAACACCATGACATTTTGAGACGGGAATGTTATGTGGGTTTAGTTTAGAGTTTCGTTATGAATTTTGAATGTTGGTGCCAGTAGTTTTATTGTCAAACAACCCTAAATTACAAAATATCAAAGCTCAAATGTTATGTATATTCTAACACTATAAATTATATAAACAATTATTTTTATATTCTAAGTCCTACTATATAAACTATAGGAAGAGTTTTAAGTGTATCGAAAACACCGATATTCTAATTATTTTAACCGTTGATCTAAATTATAAAAAATATATATAATATATATTAATTGAAATCAACAGTTAAAACAAGTGGAACACCAGTATTTTCAGTATACTTGAAATTTTTCTTAAACTATAACTCATAAGGGTTTTGCTACTGTATAGATTGTAAGATTCTTCTACACATGTAGAATGCAACGTGTTAAACTCTTAGAAAAGATTGCTGCAAGACTGAGCCAATTCAAGATGACAATTTTTGAAATAGTGAGGCCCAATAACTAGTGAAGATATAAATTTTATAATTTGTAGGTTACTATTCACTAATGTTAATTTGTAAAATAATTAACCATTTGATAATGATAATTATTCTGGGGTATTAATAGAAGAAAATAAATATTTTAAAATATTTTTATTTGTGTGTAATGACCGTTGACACCTTTTTTTAGTATTTTTTTAATTATTTCTTTGTTTTAAAGATAATAAAACCATTGGCAGTAGG
>NC_029791.2:36799997-36801305 GCF_000816755.2 Arachis ipaensis
ATTTTTATAACTAATATTATTAGTCAATTTTTTAAAATTATTTTATTTATTTTAAATTCTATATTCTATATTCTAAATCATAAATACTTAACGTTAAATCTTAAATTATAAATATAAATTTTAAAATTAATTAATTAAAAATTAATTTTTTATACTTTTTTAAAATAATATTTGTAGTCTCTGTGTATCTTGTTTCCATGGTTTACTTGGTTATTTTGTCCTATCTATAGAAACAAGCTCAAACCTCAATATTTAAAAAAAAAAAAGAAACATTTATAATATTCATCATACTTTTAGAGATATATATGTTAGCTATGAAAAGTAAACTACTTTAATAGTGAGCAAATTAATGTAAGCCGCCAATTTCATCTTAATTAGTTTCGAGCATATATTTGTAGAAGAAAAATAAATTTCACGATACTTTTATTTTTTATTTAATCCAAAATATTAATTTTTAAAAAGCTGAAAAGTCAATGGTTCCTAAATTTTTTGGCAGAAATTTTAAAAGAAATATTATAATAAATAAATAAAAGGACAAAAAGGTAAAATATGTTGTATCATTGTATGAGCACACAATGCATATAATATTAGCTCATTAATTTGTTTACTAATATTTTTTTTGCTTTTAGGCCAATGATGAGATTTAATTTTTGCCTTCATCTTTGGAGATATATATAATTCCATAATTTATCTTTATTTTTAGCGTTATTATTTGGCACAAAAAATCTAAACATAAACAGGATAGTCTAGATACCAAAAAGAAAAGAGTAAAATATATTTTTTGTTTCTAATGTTTATAATTTTTTAAAAAATATTTTTAATATTTAGTTACATTTAATTTTGTCTCTAATATTTTAAATTTGTATCAAAATTACCTCTAAACATCAACTCCATGTAAAATGTTGAAGCTAAAATTGAAAATTTTTAGAAATAGTTTTTACACAAATAAAAAATATTAAGGATAAAATTAAATACACCGAAAATATTAGGAATAAAATTGAATAAAATTAAATGTTAGAAGTATTTTTAAATGGTAAAATCAAATCAAATTGTTTTCAAATTAAGATTTTAAGTAAAATCAAATATAATTTACAAATTTTTAATAATCATTCTAGCAATATTAAAAGTAAAGAGTAAACTATTAAAATGGTACCCGAAATTTTATTTCGCTGACAAAAAATCCCAAAAGATGATAACAACAAATAAGTCCTCAATATTTTTAAAAATACAACAAAAAAATTAGATATTAAATATATATTTTAAAATATAATTTTAAAAATAATTTTTATTCAAATTTTTGCAATCATT
>NC_029791.2:36801941-36802306 GCF_000816755.2 Arachis ipaensis
AAATTTTTAAGCAATTTTTTGCAATCATTATTTACAAATTTTCAATTTAATCCTTACAAGTATGTATACTTAAGAATATAAAATAAAAAAATTTCATGACAACTAAAGTCTAATTAAAAACTACTATAAAATATAAAAATCTTATTACAAATTTGTGAAGTATAGAGATTTATTTACGAATTTAATAAACTATAAGGACTTTTGTATTAATTTAGCATAATAATTCTTAACAAAATTAATTTTTTTTTCATTTGCATACAACTATACAAATATTCACGTCTCGGAATTAAATTTTGCATCATTTACTTATTTAAAAATTTGTACAAATTGATGTGTTAGTTTTAGTATTACTATGTAATAAGCTT
>NC_029791.2:36802334-36860950 GCF_000816755.2 Arachis ipaensis
CGTTAGTTTTTCTTTATTTTTGTTATTTATGGCATCAAAGTTTGTTAATATAGTGCGTTAAGTGGCACCACAGTACATACCTGATAATTCTAATTGATTACTAACATAATATGTTTATAAAATTAGATCAAATTAACTCTAAATTGAAAATTTTTAATGTCTCAAGTTCCTCCTTAATTTGGAGTTGATTTCATTTAATTGCATAAACTTATCATGTTAGCAGCTAATTAAGATTGCCAAGTGTGTGATGTGGTGAACGTGGTATCATTTAATGTGTCACATCAGTAAATTTTATGGTCAACGTGGAATTACTTAATGTGTCACATAAGTAAATTTTGATACTTTTTGTAACGAAAATGACAGCATGACTAATGTGACTAATTTAAAATTTTTTAATGATAAATTTGATTAAAAAAATCTTTCAAAAACCAATTTAGAGAATGAGTGATATTTCAAAGATGAATTTGACCATTTATTCTTAAAAAAGTTATATCCTGATAAGTAATAACGGATATTAAGAGCATAATAATAAAAGGATAAAGTATAATTTTTGTCATTAATGTTTGTAATTTTTTTTCAAAATACTTCTAACATTTAATTTTATTTAATTTTGTCCCTAACATTTTTGGTGCATTCAATTTTGTCCTTAATGTATTTTATTTGTGTCAAAATTATCCTTAAAAATTTTTAATTTTATCCCTAATAGTTTACATGGAATTAACATTTAGGGATAATTTTGATACAAATAAAAAGAAGCGGACTAAAATAAAGTGTCAACAGTCATTACACACAAATAAAAATATTTAAAAATATTTATTTTCTTCTGCTAATTACTTTATCACATGGTTAATTACTTTACAAATCAACACTAATGACCTATAAAACCTATATCTTCACTAGTTACTGAACTCCACTATTTCAGAAGTTGTCGTCCTAAACTAGCCCAGTCTTGCAGCAATCCTTCCTAAGAACTTAACACGTTACATTTTATATGTGTAGAAAAATCTTGCAATCTACACAATAACAAAACTCAACTCATACACCTTATACCTTTGACTAGTAGTAATAATAGTTGTTAGTAATTTATTATAGTTATTATTATTTTTGGTAAATTACTCTTACCGCTATTATTATTATTATCTTCTAACATTATTATGAATTTATTGTTATTGTTGATATTATTTTTATCTGGGAATATGTTTCTTTGTATTTTTCTTTTTGGGTTTTTAACTTTTTTTGTGTAACACCCTTATACTTTTAAACTGAGTTAAGTTTTATTTGAATTATATTTAGTAGTTGATATTCAAAATCTTGCAAAATTTTTTCTTTTAAAACAAATATGAAATATTTATATAAAATAATTTATATATAAAAACATCAAATAATTAGTTTTTATTAGAATAGTTACTAGTTGAAAGATATAAGTGGATCTGGAAATACTAACATGAAAAATGACGTGCTAAATTATGAAGGCACAACAATAACAAGCTTTACTCATACCAAATAATCACAAAAAGAAATATCATAATTACAATTGCAATCACTCAATAAAGATGAAACAAGACACATAAGAAATCCTAATTCTCTTAACTTGTTTAAATATGACTGAAACAATAGCCTATTCTTCCTTCTTAAGATAAACGCTTAATGTTTCGTATCTACGTTCTTGATGGCTCGCTCTTAATAGTGCACTTGTCTTTTCACCTCAACTAAGCAGTGTATTGCTTTGTGCTGCATCCTTCCTGAAGATGGTACGGAGAGAGGGGTGAGAAACAAAAGTTTCTCAGTAGTTTATGTATATGGTGTCATCGTATCCATCCCCAGCCACTCCAAGTTTTAAAATAAAAACAGTGATAATGCAATGTTGTTCAATTATTATTTTCAAAAGTTCTTATTAGTCGGAGTGGTGTGACTTTTAAATGCTTCTCATTTACTTATGTTATGACATGTGTAATGCAGACAAAATACCTATAGCATTAAAACATATAAATATAAACTCATAAACTTTAGTATGATGTCCTCATAGGCCATAAAGCAAGGCAAAATAAATAATAAATAAGAGAAAAATAGTAACATTGGCATAGCTAAGTCAAATAGAATAGATCTGAATAAAATAAAGATCTTAAACAATATCACCCATCGAATAAAAATGAACTTTGGATAAAAGAATCATCTTTGAATGAAATAATAAACATACTCATAAATTAAGAAGGATAAAAGAAGAACAATCATGATCACACTTTTCATTGTACTTTTCATTACTTTTTCTCGTAGCTTTTATGGAAGGTATTGAGCTCAAACCGGTATAAAATGAGAGTCCCCTTCCCTTACCGAAGGTTCTTATCTCGAATGTCTTGGCGATCACCTTCCCTTACCGAAGGATCATCTCGATCGATCACCCTCCCTTACCGAGGGATCATCTCGATATCTTGTCTTTGGGGGTCACCTTCCCTTACCGAAGGATCATTCTCTCAGTTCAATTTACAATCAAGGTTATTTAGACATACATAAGAAAAGAGTTATATCAACAAAGATATCTTATTATATAAAATTGATGGGAGTCTCCTTCCCTTACCGAAGGTTCCCAAAAGTTTGCCGATCACCTTCTCTTACCGAAGGATCATCTCGATTATCTTGTCTTTGGGGGTCACCTTCCCTTACCAAAGGATCATTCCCTCAGTTCTTTAATGCACATAAGATTGTTATTATAATGAATAATGTGTATGAAGAAAAGAGACATTATATCATGACGTGCAATGCTAACATATATGTTCAAAAACATTTAAGATATGTCATATAAAAACTAGCACAAAACCCCCTACCTCGAGTGAAGTTCCGCTAGATGTTCCGATGCAAATAGATGCGGTTTGTTAGTGAAGAGAGACTTGTTCCATAGCTAGACTTTGTGTATACTATAAAGTTTTGTATAGAAAAAGGGAATAGAATGAGAAAGGAAGGATCAAATAGCTCCCAGGTATGTGCAGATTATGTTAGGAGGCATTTAGGTGAAATCTTCAATCTGGATCTCCACTTTGTGAGCCCTATAACTTTTTCTAAGTTTGGAATTTGGAAATATCTATTAGAGACAAATTTATAGAAAATTGAATTATATTTAAAAATAATCTTAAACAAAGTCAATTGGATAACCACAACTTGAGATATTTTCGAAATACTGTTAGTATATCAGGCTGGCTGATAAGAGCGCGATTTTCTACTATGAAATTGTAACCGATTTATCTACCTAATTTAATTTGAATTTGATTTTATACTGAACTTAAGGAATAGAGCTAGTATTCTTATCTTTTCATATAACTAAATATCATTCAAATCTAATAAATGTAGAATTAATTATGACTATATTTTAAAAGATTGTTTATTATCGGTTAGAGATTTACTACCACTAGTGCTTTCATATATTTAAATTTTAAATTCAAATCTTAAATCATTACTATTTTAATTAATTAATTAGTTATTAAATAATAATTTTATTCAAAAAGTTGGGATGTTACATTTTGTATTTTTTTTGTCAGATTTTTTTTGGAACTAGGATCAAGGTTCACAAATTGAACCGATTCGACGCACTTAACTAATATCCTAACCCGTTTTCACTCTTGCTGTCACCTCTAATGCTAACAATAGACAAATAACTCTATTGATGTTGAGAAAGGATTCTTACAATACATAACAAAAAATACAAAGATCATTACCTATGGCTACGTTTGTTTGATGGGACACAGACACTAATATATAGACACGGTAATACACGTTCACCGTTTGTTTGCTGAGACACAAATTTTTGAAAGACAGTGACACACAAATATAATTAAAATACATGTTTATGGTGTTCTTCAAAATGATGAGACACTGAGACACATTGAATAAGACACAGATATTTACTCTTTTATCTTTAGTAATTTTTTAAAATGCCACTCTTATCCCTAGTCTTAATCCATCTTTCTTCTTTTCCTTTCTTATTTTCTATTCAGATTCTACCCTCCTCCTTTTCTCTCATCTTTTTCTCTTTTTCTCTTTGTTGTTGTCTTTTTTCTCTGCCACCGCTACCCCCACTGTCGCCGCACCCTCCTCTCTTTGTCTTCCTCTTCTCACTCTTCTCTCTGCATCTACTCCACATTCTTCCTCCCCTCCTTACTCCTTTCTCCACCTCTGCTCTACTTTTGTTCTCCCCTTCTCACTCATTTTTTCGCCTCTTCTCCATCATCGTCCTCCTTTTCTCACTCTTCTCTCTGCGTGATTCAAAGTTTTTCATATCTATTTTTTAGATATGTTTTTTTTATTTGAAAAATAAGAGAAGATTGTTACAACGTGGAAAAAGAATTTTCTTGGAATAAATTTGTTTTTCAAATTATTTTTTTAAAAAATGGTTAAATTGATTATTGAAAAAGTTCTTGTTGGAAATAATTTAGATTGATGTTGAAGGGTGGTGATAGTAAAAACTGAAAAGTAATTGTGATTATAGTCATAATGATGAAGCATTGGTAGTAATATAAGGGTAAAATTGATATTTAGTTTATACAGGTGTGTCTTGTCCAGTATCACCAAAGACAATACAAATTTTGTGTATCTTTGTGAATATGTCTCTTTATGTATGTGTCCATGTATTTGAAAGACAATAAACAAACGCAGCCTATATGTCTCATTGTCTAAAACAAAAAATTCATGTACATATAATAATATTCATAAACAATGCCTCATTCTAGTCAAAAAAAGAATACCAGAAGTTCAAACAAACTTAACTGGCTTGACAACTAAGACCCAGCCTTATGTCACATTAACACTAATAAAATATAGTTCAATCAGGTTTACAAATTAAGCTAGGACATGTGCATAAGGAAACAATAAATACTGTAATTTGCTAATCATATATTAAAATTATCTTCAGTCTTTCTCACTCTAGACACTTGTCAATAATATATTTTGACAGCACATTAATACATGTGTAGAAAAATTCCTTTTTATACACCATAGAATTCACATTAAATGTGAGACTAAATGCCAGAGTTGTCCAAGTATCAATTCAATTTGAATTTTATATTATTTTTAATTATGATTATACATGAGTGGTAAAATTTTATTTTTTTTGTTAAGGTGATATCATCTTTTTTTTTAAAAAAAAGATATGTTTTATTTTATCTATCAATTGTAATATATATTTCAAATTTAAATTAGTCTATTTTTCATAAAAATAAAAATAATACTCTAAAATTACTTTATTGAAATTATTTTTTGGGTAACCAAGATTGATCTCTATAGCAAAGTTTTAGAAAGTTGAACGGAAAAATTTCCAATTTTCAAATAGAGGTGCACATTATCAGATCGAGTTTAATTAGACATGAATTCGATCATAGTATTTTACCGAGTTTATTTTAAAGGGCCTCAATTCAATCCTAGATTGACCTGAAATAAACTAGATTAACTTGCTATATTTAAATCCTATATAATATATTTAGAATAATACTCAAATAAGTTTCTAGAAAATTTTGGACCAAAATATTTAGTACTTAGAGATTTAAAATACAAAAATTGATCCTCAACGTTAGATGTCGTTAGCCAATGCAGTCTTCGTCCGTTTGCCCCTATCATTTATTGCTGATGTATATCGCTAAGTCTCACATGTGGTTGTTATGTGCCACGTGGAAAGATGAGTACAGATCAATATCTATGTCAGCAGAGTGAACAATGTCATTTTGTTGGGTACAAAACACAGTATTTTGAGGACTTGAGAGAAGAAGCTTCTTCTTCGTCTAACCTAGTACAAAATCCCTAACTAGAACATAACCTTAATTGTAACAAATGTTCATCTCCAGAACCATACCAAGGTTTAATGCCGCGCAGTGTGGGTAGCTCATCGGCATCAACTCAGCAGCGTTGTCAGAAAAGCGGGAAAGGTACCCATGATGGCGGCAACGATATAGGCTTTGGCACAAGCAAAATCGTAAAAAATAACACCCAGGTAAATTAATAATTCAGCTTTGTCATAGACTGAGGACAATCTAGAGAGATTTTTTTTTGGATGTCCAAAGTATAAGGTAAATTAATAATACAACTTTGTGCATAATCATATTAGTGATATGAATGTAACATGGATTTGAGATAAAAAGAGGTTTTCTAATTTTTGGTTGAATAGGAAAAGTTTAATCACTACAAATTCTTTGCATGGGTGGAGACTATTTTTTATATTGGTTACAACAATGGAAGTGTAGAAAATGTTAGTGTTTTGCATGGTATGAGTGGTGTTGATGGTTTGTTTGAGAAAAAAATTGTGGAGATTAATAGAATGGATACTTTAGAGAAAAATCATAATTCGTTATCAAATATAGAGTGGAGAAACAAAGTCTGCAATATAGCATATTTTGTTATAGGATTTGTGATCTTAGCTTGGTTTCTTACTTTGAAAAATCTTGAAAAATGTTAGATTATGTATTTTGTGTATGGCGGTTGTAGAAAATTAGCTTTGAATTTGTACTAAATGGTCTTTGTATGCATATTCCAATTCAGCAATGAATGTGATAGTTCTGATTTCTTCAAGGGAAATTAGTGGCAATTATTTATGATAATTTACTCATGAATACAAATTGAATAGAATGGACAAAGATTGAAATATAGAGTAATACAAACTTGTAAGTACTATGATGATAACAAATAATGTTTGAAGCATTAACTCATAATAATTGATATGATAATGTCTAAAGAAGCCTATTCTTAGCAATGCTAAATTGACTATGAACGAAAAGAAAACACCAACCATATTATTATCTCAAGAAACATATTATTGACAATTCTAACAACACTATACATACTTTCATACATGCAGTAGCATGATGAACAAAAAAAAAGTACCATAATAATGTATCATAACAAAGTATCATCAAAAGACGAGTTAAAAGTTGTTCCAAAATATATTCGTAAAACAAAAAACCACTAAAGACTATGCACATATGCATCACTTCTTCTTTGGTACCTTGAATCTTGGATTAGATATAAACTAAAACATCCTTGAGGCAGTTTCCTTACTTGCAGCGGCCATAGTTTTTGCTAAGATACCTCGTGATTGAGGCAGTTGAATTGGTGGTGGAGTGCTAGATGGGATTGGTGGAGCATAATGTGGCTGAATAGTAGGCTGCTTTGCTCTTGCATTTGCTTGAGCATTAAATTCATTCCAAATGGGTTGTTGCACTGATCCAACATTCTATAATTGCCAAACAAGAAATGATAACATGGTTAAAATAAGAAATAAACTTAGGTTAATAATATAATAATTGTAAACTTATTGATCAAGTTAACTCACCACATTGGTGGCTGTTGTGCTTGCTAAAGTTGAAGGTCCTTGAGATTGTGCAATCTCATTAGCACCAATTTGATAAAATGAGTATTCAATTCAATCTTTATTAGATTTTTTAAAAGATAATGCATTTTCTAACTTTTTTAAAATTTTCATAGCAATCCTTATAAAGTTTTTAAATTACCAAATAAATCCTCTTGAGGGGTAATATGAAGAGTATCAATGAATAAGATTACTTGTGCTTGTAGAGGCAACTGAGAGAGTTGAATCTCTTCTACTACTTGGGTGGTTGTTCTAACATTGGCTCTTGCTGCATTTCTTCCATTAGCTCTTTTGTTAGGAGTATAAGGACTTTTATAGGTCTTGTAGTTATGACCAGACTCTCCGCATTCACTACATGTGACTTTAAAAGTTCTTCTTGTCTTGGTTGCACTTGACTGATTTTCAGAAGGGTCCTTCTTTCTTTTTGTGCAGGACAACCAATAGGCTTCATAATTCAAGGTGAAATTAAAGCCAAATAAGTTGTCTTGTTCGAATACTCTTTGCTATTAACAGACTGGATACAATGTTGGTAGGTGGCTTTAGTTGCACCAAGCTTTAGTAATGGATGCTCATAGGTGCCAGGTCTGTCTCTTCTAGCAATGGCATTAAGTGCATGAACACATGGGAAACAATACCAGTAGCTAGCACACTAATTAAACATTTACATTTAACATAAGTAATAGTACATTTTAACATGTCAATTACTATCTATTGCATGTGTATTTGTTGCAGCCTAAGTTCATATAGAGCTTTTTGGAGTCTCTCTGCACTTCAAATATTTTGCTTTTATCATCACTTTCCCAGACTGAATGCTAAAAATCTTACTTCTTTCATGATGTCATCAAGTTGCTTTTGTTGTGTTGGTGCCAACTCAATTCCCATATAAGTTTCTGAAATCATCTTGACCTATAGTTGACTATCCTTCAGTTCCAAACTTCACACATGCTATTTGTTGGATATTTGCCTTTGGACTATGGCTGAAATGAACCTTTGTCCAATAGGAGGGCTCAAACTTTGTCATATAAGGCCATGCATTCTCGTTAACTCTTTTCAATTTCTCCATTCTTATTTTGAATTCAGCATCAGTTGTGTATTTTGCTCACTCCCAAACCATATTCTTCACTTGCAGGCCCTTGAAGCGATTGGTAAAGTTATTCCAAATATACCTAACAAAATTACAGTAATGAACATGCAGCATCACTTCCTTCAATGCAGGTAGTAGTCCCTAAATAAATTTACTAAGTAATTAGCTTGTGGACAACAAGTCTTATTTCAATTTACTAAACAACAATAATTGATTTTGCAATTGTTATTTGAATCAAGTAACAATAACAAATAAAAACAACAACTATTATTTGGATTAAGTAACAAGAACAAGTCACATAAACTATTATTTCAAATTTCTAAACAACAACCATTGATGACAGTAACTATTATTTGACTTAGATAACAAATAAAAGTGTGGACAACAACTATTATTTGAATTTACTCAGCAATAACAATTGAGGATATAATACCCGTACTATCAGAATGTCATGCTTCCGGTTGTGCTACTCTGATAGCGAGGACATTATGACAACATCCATATATTTAATAATAAGATAGAAGCATTTAACTCGAAACTGTACAAACATTTCTTTTAAAAACCGAAAATACCTTATCTTGAAAACGGAGTTTAAGCCGGCTAGCCATACATAGATATACAGAACCAGACAGTAAAAGCAGCTTATACAATTTTGTTCTCTCAATACACAAGCCTCTAGGCAAAGCAAAATACAAAAGTGAGAGATATATACAAAATAAGCCACAAAGACTCAAAAAGAAGTCCAGATCCTCCGCTTCTGTCACCAACCAAACAACTCACCGAGGTGGGTTATGACCTGCATCTGAAAAACACAATAGAAATATGGTATGTGAACTGGAGGTTCTCAATATGGTAACAGTGCCTAATGATGTAGGATATAAGACCCCGGGACGCCAAAGGCAATCCTAAGTTCCATATCCATCACAAGATTTCAATCTTAAAGCATTCTAAAACAAATAAGCATAATATATAATCCTTAACATAAATGAATCGGGTAATCTATCTTAAGAAATTTCTACTCTAATCAAACACCGCTGTCCCACAGCCTTCACCAACCTATCCTCCATGCGATCCCATCGCCACTGCCTTCCGAACCTCCTCAATCCTGGTAGAAAGCACAATTAATAGCAATGCAAGTAATTCACAAGTAAAAGCATATAAGGAAAGTAGATCAAGTAAGCAAATATGCATGTTATTTAATTAGGCATACAATTATAAGTTGGCAAAGCAAACAAACAGGTAGAAAATGCACATGATGAATGCCTGTCCTACTGGCTGTGATATCACATTGTCGGTTCAACTGCCAACCCGACACATCTCCATGGAGACGTCGCCCTTCGGAATTCTCATATGGGAACCCCCGAGATATAGTGCTCGGATCACTGTCTAGGTACCGGCGCCTGCTCGCTCTAATGATCCGAAGGGATGCAAGCGGGATACTCTAGCCACAGACCTCACATCTCAACGCAAACAGGACGAACCACTACCCTTACACCACCGACACTACCTCGATAGGTGGGATCTAACCACCGTCCCTGCCGGGTGCATAATGTCTCATAATCTCAGTAAAAACAATATTTTAGTGGTTTTCAGAAAACATTCTCAGTATACATGGATCCATCATCTCATTCAGAGTCCTCGAATCATCTCAACCACTGTCCATTCATATCTCAGTTTCCAAATATCAACAGTTCATCATTCCTCATCTCATATATCAATCATCCTTCACCTAACGTCGAACCATCCTCAGCACGCTAGAAACCTAGGCCTTCGTTTTCTAAAGTTTTCCAAATAATATCACCTAGATCCATTAAATTTTTTCCCATATTTTAACTTTCCAAAACTAGGCCCAAGAGTCTAAAAATGGTGTTAGAGAGGCTTACAACCTTGTTGGGAAGGTGGAATAATTGAAAACAAAGAAAATTTTGAGAAACAGGGTGTGTGCGGCCGCACAGGGGTGTGTGCGTGCGGACGCCCAGGAGATTTTAAAAGTGTGCGTGCGCACAGGGGTGTGTGCGTCCACACAGGTACTGAAATCCATAAGGCCTATTCACTCACACAGGGTGTGCTAGCACCCCCAACAGACTCCCCTTCCCGACTTGTGCGTGCACCCAGGGGTGTGTGCGTCCGCACAGGTCGCAATTCTCCATTGATGTGTGCGCGCACCAGCTGTGCTAGCGCCGCAACCAATAGGCACTTGATGAGTCGGACTTTTGTGTGGTTTAGAATTTCACAAATGAAAGCTCGTTGAAATATAGTTTCTAAACCAACAATAATCCTTTCATACAAAAATTTGTTTGTCACAAGTACAAACCCCTAAAATCTATAAACCGAAGTATTAAACCTCGGGTCGTTCTCCCTAGGAATTGCAACAAAGTGTCTTGCTATTGGTTATGAGGTATGTTTGGGGTTTTTGAGATTTTAGACAAGAAATGTAAATGGCAATGAAAGTAAACTAATAACTATGAAAGCTCTTGGTAAGGTTATGAGAATTAGAAGTCCTATCCTAGTTATCCTCCTCAATTGTGATCATAAATTGTCCATTGCTACCACTTAGTTAACCTCTATAGTGGAGGAACGTCAAGTGGATGAATCAACTTGATTCCACAAGTCCTAGTCAACTCCCAAGGGAAAGACTAGCGTTAGTGATATCCAAATCAATTAGCAACTTCTAATTATCGATCAACAAAGGAATTAGATAACTCAAGCGTTACTAATTACTCTACCTAGGCCAAGAGGGATAAAAATCTATACTAAAATTTAACCAAGCATTTCATCAAACACTTGGGAGGCACAAAAGAAAAGCATAGTAAATTGATAACAAGAATAGAATCTAGCAACAATTGAATGTAGGAAATTAACAACAACAATCAAAGAAAACAAGATCTACATGAATTACCTCAAATTGCATTAAGAGAAAATAGAATGAATAAGAGTAGATCTACAAACAAAGTAGAAGAAAGTAATAACAACAATAAAAAAGTAATGAATATAACAACATAGAATTGAGAGGTAGAAGAAGAAGAAAGCATGAATTGAAACCTAGATCTAGATTGTTGAACTAAACCTAATCCTAATTCTAATCCTAGAGAGAAGTGAGAGATTCTCTCTCTAAAACTAAACTAAACTATCCTAATGTGTGTTATGATCCAAGATCCTCCTCCTCCTCCAATCCTTGGTCCTTTTGAGTGTTTTGGCACTAAAGTTGTCTTGGATTGGGCCCCCTAGGCCTTGAGAATTCGCTGGCCATGTTTTAATTAAAAAAAATCATACATCAGCACCGACGCGTACGCGCACAGCATGCGTACGCGTCCATGGGCGACTTTGCAAGGTGCGCGCGTGCGTTCATGGCCGAGTTCAACTCTTTGGCTTTTCATGATCTTCTCCACTTGCATGCTTCCTTCCTTGCTCCCTTGATTCATTCCTAGCCTTCTTCAACCTGAGATTACTAACAAGCACATCAAGGCATCTTATGGAATCAAGGAAAAGTTAAAGTTATCTAATCAAAGACCAAAAAGCATGCTTTTAACACTTAGGCACAAATAAGGGAGAGATCACAAAACCTTGCTAATTCATTGGCTAAATGTGAGAAAAGGTTAGCAAAATACTCTAAATCCAACACAAGATAAACCCTTAGAATGGGGTTTATCAACCTCCCCATACTTAAACCTTAGCATGTCCTCATGCTAAATTAAAAAGGAAACAAGGGGTATGATCTTTATTTAATGCAACTAAACTACATGAATCCTATCTAAATGCAACTACCTAGGGTGAATGCAAATACTTGGTCAAAATAATTCAACTTCCTAGATAATATATATGAGCATAAGAGCTAGAGTAATAGGGATCAAGTCCAAACCACAATTGCATTGAATTATCAAAGGAATTTCAAACTTGCAAGAATATAGATAATAGGGGTGAATACATGTAATTGAGCTATTGAACTCTCACCGGACGTGTATCCGCTCTATTCACTCAATTGTTTAGGGGTTTATTCACTCAATTCTCTCCTAATCATGTTTTCCAAAATTCGTTCTTCATCTAACAATCAACAATCATTCAATGTATGCATTCATTCATCATAAGGTCTTTCTCATAGGTTGTAATGGGGTTAGGGTCAAGGTAGAATCATATATGGTTAAGTGGACTAGAGATTTGAATATTTGATTAACCTAGACCTTCCCACCTAACTTATGACATCCTTTACAATTTCAAAGCTAACCTAACTACCCATTTCCCCAACTTTTTCACATACTCATGTATTCCTTTTTCATTTCACAACACTTATGCATTGACCTTTTTTGAACTTTACTTTGCCTTGGGGCATTTTGTCCCCTTTTTATTTATTTTTATTTTTTTCTACATTTTCTTATTTCCATATACAGGAACATTAATGCATAAGGTTTTACATTTGATTAATATATGAGCATGTACCCAATTACCAATATTTACAATAAAAATACAAAACTACCCTTTTATTCCCCCAATGTCCCAAGGTTCCCACACTTGAATGATACACACACACTAGCCTAAGCTAATCAAAGATCCAAATAAAGGACATTTATTATTTTTCGCTTTAAGGCTTGTAATGTGCTAAATTAAAGAACAAAGTGGGTTAAGCGTAGGCTCAAAGTTGGCTAACAATGGATGATAAAAGGTAAGGCTATTTGCGTAAGTGAGCTAAATGAAATGATGGCCTCAATCATATAAATGCATGAATACAAGGAATAAGTGGACATATAGAATCAAGAAAACCAAGGATCACAATCATAGGTAGAGACAATCACACACAAGAATGGAAAATAAATGGTTATAAAATGTAACCACATCAATAGGCTCAAATCTCACATGCTTGTGTTCTTAGCTCAATACATGTTTCACAAAATACGAATTCAAGCAAGTTACAAAAATTTTCAATCAATTGGGTTGTGCTCTATAGATGGATTCTTTTGAAAATTTCATCATTTTGACTAAGCTTATTAATGCAATCTTGTGATTGAAAATTTCCAAAAAAAACATTCCTTAGTTTACCCTTTTTCTTTTTCAATCAAAACAAGTTTCATATGAAAAAGGGTTAACTAGGTCTTAACAATTCCAAAACAATTTCTCATCACAACCACAAGCTAAGAGAATAACTATATAAAGAAAACCCAACTAAAGTATGAAATCCAACATCCATAATATCTACATCCAAAATGAGAGAGTATGCAACATAGAAGTATCTAAAATATCCAAAACAACTAATATATACAATAATGTGCGAAATAAGATAACTAGGAAAATATAACTAGAAGAATAGCCGAAATGTTCACCGATCTACTGACAATGCCAACGGCAACCTCCCCACACTTAAGATCAAGCATCGTCCCTGATGCTAATCCTCAGGCTCAGGGAGAGGTACACCAGTCGGCTCTGGCTCTGGCTGGGGCTGTGGCTGAGGTGTCTCCTGAGTAGCCTGGGTCTGTGGTGCTATCTCCACATGAACCTACTTCGCCTCATGAGTATCCTCATCATGTAAATCCGCATGCTCCTCCTCGTGGGTCTCCTCATTTGAACCGGAGGACTCTGGAAGAGGGGGTAGCTCAAGGCCCTGGGCCACAAACATCTGGTCAATCCGGTCCAGGCGACGCATGATCTGGCGCTTGCTGTGCTCCATGAACCGGAAAAGACACTGAACCAGTAAGTAAGTCGGCTGAGGTGCTGGTGGTGGTGGTAAAGGAAGTGATGCAGCTGCTGCTGGTGTAGATGCTCCTGCTGGGGATGATGACGAAGAGGGTCCATCTCCCTCTTCTGCTGCTCTAGCCCGAGTTCGGCACCGGGAGGGAGGCTTTTCGTTCACCCAGGACCCCCATGGAATGGTCTCCGGCTCCTTCTCAGGGAGTGGTGGAGGTGGTGACACGTCCTCCGGTAGCCACTGGACACCGGCCCGCTGAACCATCTGTGTGATAAGGACGGGAAATGGAAAGATACCTCTGATGTGGACCCGCCATATGAACCGCCTAATCAACCGGGGGAAATAGACCTCCTTCCCCTCTAGCACACAGCTGATCAGGATCAACATAGCAACGGGGATCTCCGAGAAGTGGGTAGTCGGCATGAGGTAGTGGGCGAAAATCTGCTGCAATGTCTTGGCCTCCTTGCTCAGATAGGTAAAGCGCATGCCCTTGGGTTCCTTGTTTTCCGCATCCATAACCCAAGGAGCCTCTGAGGTAGCTATCACTGCCTTCAAAGCATCAAAATCGAAGGTCATGCAGTGGAGTGCCACCTCGGCCTGCTCGAAGGCATCAGTATCACCTGCCTTGGGCCTACAGGTAAGGGCATCCTCAATAGCCTGCTCAGTGATGGGCACCTGAATACCTCTAACCAGGACCGAGTCAAGAGTGTGGCGGAAGAAGTTACAATAGAATTCTTGCACCCAAGACCGGTTCACTCGGCTGAGCTCAGGATCCACAAAGTCTAAACCCATCCTCTCAATGCGGTTATTAATCATTTGCCTCAAATCAGATGGAAGGGCCAACTTCTTCTCAATATTCAAGTTCTTTTTGTTGTAGCTTGGGAACCGAAGTTCATAGTAGAGATTCGGGAACTTGACTGAATCCTGGGCAGGCAAGGATTGATTTGCCCTCTCCACATCATCAATAGGGTTTTTAGAATAATCCACATAGGGAGAGAAAGTAGAATCCGGGGCCCTTTTCCTCTTGTTAGAGGTGGCCTTGCCTTTCCCCTTAGCCGACATTGATAAACCACTATTTTATGGTTTATCTTGTGCTCAATTGAGTGGATTTTATCAACTCTTTACCCACTTATTCATACTATTTGCATGATTTTACATTTGCCTTCCTAATTATGTGCTTTGATTGAAAACATGCTTCTTTGGCCTTAAGTTCCCTATGTTTAATCCTCTCCTATTACCATTAGATGCCTTGATATGTGTGTTAAGTGATTTCAGAGATTACAGGGCAGGAATGGCTCAGAGGATGGAAAGGAAGCATGCAAAAGTGGAAGGAATACAAGAAGTTGGAGAAACTGCTAAGTTGTCCAGCCTGACCTCTTCGCACTCAAATGGCTATAACTTTAGCTACAGAGGTCCAAATGACGCAGTTCCAGTTGCGTTGGAAAGCTAACATTCGGGGCTTCAATTTGATATATAATATTCCATTGTTGCCCTGACGCTAGGCGATGCGGTCGCGTAATCCACGCAGACGCATCGCAGAAAAAACCAGCGTGGTGGATTTCTTCTCCAGTGATTTCTGGGCTGTTTTCGACCCAGTTTTCGGCCCAGAAAACTCAGATTAGAAGCTATAAAGCATGGGAATGCATCCATTTATAAATAAGCTTTCACAATTCACAATTTTAGGAGTAGATGTAGTTTTAGAGAGAGAGGTTCTCTCCTCTCTCTTAGGATTAGGATTTAGGATTTCTCTTAGTTTTAGGAGTGCCTCTCAATCCCAGGTTCAATGTTCTTTTTATTTATTTTCTCAATTTAATTTATGAATATCCATGTTAGATTTGATTTCTTTTGTTAATGCAATTCGAGGTATTTTCAGATTTAATTTTGCTTTGCTTTATTTATATGAATGCTTTTAATTTAATTTAGATATTTCCCCTTTTGGCTTTGGTTAAATAATCGGTGACTCTTGAGTTATCAAACTCATTGTTGATTGAAAATTGGAATTCTTCAAGGATTAATTCGAGTTCCAATAACTCTAGCCTTTCCCAAGGAAAGACTAGGACCTGAGGAATCAGAATTAATTCATCAACTTAACTTACCTTCATAGTTAGAGGTTAACAAAGTGGAAGAAAAATCCAATTCTCATTACAATTGATAAGGATAACTAGGATAGGACTTCCAGTTCTTATACCTTGTGGCTCCTCCCATCTTTGATTGTCCCATCCATGACCCAAGCTTTCATTGTAATCTCCTCTTCCTGTAACATGATTGTAACTAAACTCATAGCCAAAGGGGTGAGAATTCATAGTAGCTAATAAAAATTAAAAATAAAAACAAATAAACAAGCAAATGAAAATAAAATAAAATAAAATAAAATAAAATAAGAGAAAAGATTTTAAATTTTGAAATTTGAAATTTGAAATTTGAAATTTGAAATTTGAATATGAAATAAGATAAGATAAGATTTTTTGAAAAAGATATGATTTTTTGAAAAAATTTGAATTTTGAAATTTAAAACTAAGATAAGATAAGATAAAAAGAATTTAAAATTAAAAATCTGAAATTTTTTTTTCGAAAATAAATCAATTTAAAAGCAAATATTTACAATAACCAATAATAAGGCATAAGTTTGCAATTCCTCGGCAACGGCGCCATTTTGACGATCAGATTTTCTATCGGTAAAGAAATTCACAAATATATTATCGCGTTGTAAGTATAGTTTCTAAACTAACAGAAAATCCTTTCGTGCAAAAGTTTTGGTTGTCACTTAAGCAAACCCAATAAAAATTTATAACCGAAGTATTTAAACCTCGGGTCATCTTCTCAAGGAATTACAGGGAAGTATGACTTATTATTAACTATGAAAAAGGTAGAATTTTGGGTTTTTGAAATAGGGAATAAGTAATTTGAATGGCAAGAAAAATAAATAAATAATTATAAAGTAAACTCTTGGCAAGGTATGAGAATTGGGTTTTAATCCCACTTAGTTAACCTTTGCTAAACAAAGGAAGGTCAAGTGGACTAATCAATTTGATCCTCAGGTCCTAATCAATTCCTAAGGAAAGACTAAAGTTATTGGAATTCAAATCAATTAGCAAAAATAACAATTATCAATCACGATGAGTTTGATAACTCAAGAGACTCCAATTAATCAATTAAAGCTAAGAATATAAAAGGCTAACTAAAAATCATAAATCCGAAATACCTCAATTGCATTAATAATAGAAAATTAATCTAAACATAAAGAGTTCATAAACTAAATTGATAAAAAAAATAAAAGGAACATTGAACCTGAGAAGAAGTTGAAATCCTAAATCCTTTAAGAGGAATCCTAATCCTAAAACCTAAGAGAGAGAAGAGAACCTCTATCTCTAAAAACTACATCTAAATTATGAAAAGTGAATTATGAGTCGTCTCCCTTCATTCCTCCACTTTGCAGCCTTTAATCTGTGTTTTCTGGGCTTGAAACTGGGCCGGAAATAGCCCAGAAATCGCTGGGACCGAATTCAAACACGTGCAGGTCGCTGGAATTTCTACAGAACGATGCGTCCGCGTGATTCACGCGTGCGCGTCATTTTTCTATACGGACACTATAGCGAACTACATATCAAATCGAAGCCCCGGACGTTAGCTTTCCAACGCAACTGGAATTGCATCATTTGGACCTTTGTAGCTCAAGTTATGACTAATTGAGTGCGAAGAGGTCAGGTTGGACAGCTTAGCAACTTCTTCAACTTCTTGTATTCCTTCCACTTTTGTATGCTTCCTTTCCATCCTCTAAGCCATTCCTGCCCTGTAATCCCTGAAATCACTTAACACACATATCATGGAATCTAATGGTAATAAGAGAGGATTAATATTAGCAAATATAAGGTCAAAGAAGCATGTTTTCAATCATAGCACAAATTCTGGGAAGGAATTGTAAAACCATGCAAATAGTATGAATAAGTGGGTAAAGAGTTGATAAAAACTACTCAATTAAGCACAAGATAAACCACAAAATAGTGGTTTATCAACCTCCCCACACTTAAACATTAGCATGTCCTCATGCTAAGCTCAAAAGAAGCTATAAAGGAGTGAAGAGGAATGATAGAGAGTATGCAATGCAATCTATCTATGTGAATGCAACTACATGAAAAATGTTTCAACCTACCTGGTTAAAAGTGAATAAGTTCTTCAAGACAAATACAACCCAAATTCCACTAATTCAAATCGTACAATAAAAAGCAAGTAAACTTGTAAGAAGATAAACCATGAAAGCAGGGAATATAGAATTAAGCACTGAACCATACTAGTAGTGTATATCACTCTAACTCTCAAGTGTCTAAGGTCAATCACTCTATTCTTCCCTAGTCATGCTTTCTCAAACTTGTTCTTCATCTAACCAATCAACAAATATTCATCATACCAATGCAAACATCATGAGGTCCTTTCAGGATTGTAATGGGGCTGAGGTAAAAGTAAGGATATATGTATGGCCAAGTGAGCTGAAATATGAATCCTTGAGTAACCTTGAGTAACCTAAGCTATCACCTAACATACATACATTCTATATAACTTCTAAAATCATGCATAGCTACCCATAATTCCCACTTTTGCATCATATACTCATGTATCAACTTTTCTTTTAATTTATGTCACATATGCATTGATCTTTTATTAACTTAACATTGGGATAATTTTGTCCCCTTATATATATATATATATATATTTTTTTTTCTTTTTTTTTTCTCTCTTTTTTTATAGAGACATAAAAACTAAAATAACATATCAATGCATATGGAATTTTTAATTTTTCGTTTTACATGAGTAGGTACCCAAATTTTCCAATATTCAAAATTAGAAACATGATATATTCCCTTATTAACCCATGTTCCCATAGTTTTCCCACACTTAGTTGATGCACAACCTCTATCTTAAGCTAACCAAAGATTCAATTGGGATATTTAATTTGTTTTTTTTTTTCGCTTAAGGCTAGTGATGTGGTAAAATATAGAACAAATGAGGATTAAAAGACTCAAAGTGGCTAACAAAGGTAATTAAAAGGGTAGGCTTATTTGGGATAAGTGAGTTAAACAAATAACGGCCTCAATCATATGCAAGCATGTAAATATACTAAATAATGGACATATAGAATGGAACAAAATATAGATTGCAGTTATAGAGAAGAAAACACACAAGAATAAAAATTTATGGTTAAATAATGTAACCATATAAATAAGCTCAAAATCTCACAGGTTGTGTGTTCTTTAGCTCAAAAACCATGTTCCAATTTACGATCTTCAAACAAATTTAACACATAGAAAATTTTAATTTTTTTTTAATTTAAATTAGTGAAATTTTTCAAAAATAGGGTCTTAAAAAGAAACTTATTATTTTTCAACCAAGTAGTACTTAAATGCAAACAATCAACTACACATGCAATCTAGTATGCAATGCAACGTTAAACAAAGAAAATAGAGTATTGGTGTTGAAAAGAAGGTAACTAACCCTGGAAGTCGGTATCGACCTCCCCACATTTAAAGATTGCACCGTCCTCGTTGCATGCTAAGATGTGCAAGTGGATGGGGGTTGTAGTTCCTCAGCTGTGGCTCTTTTTGTTCCTTTCTTTGCTGGTGGTTTGAGAGTAGCTTTCTCTTTACCCTTCTTGGTGGCAATCCTGAAAAGGGAAAAAAAGTAACTTTTAAAGCTAAGGGTTAGAGCAAGGAAGAGAGCGGAAAAGGTGGTAATCAATGCACAATAAAGGAGAATGACGTTAACACATGGTCATGACTACATGTGAAAAGTTCATCAATGGAAATATAGCAAGTGCATGTAATGACAATTAAATGCAAGATGTTTATTGACATGCTGGCAAAGGCATGAGTAGCATAGATCAAGCATTCCATGTCCAAGTTAGATTACCAAGTCTTTCAAACTAACATGTTTGAATAACAATTATATTTAATTAATAAAATATAAAAAGGGTTTTGTAAAAAGCAAGCATTTAGAGTAGTAGAATAAAAGAAATCTAAAAATAGTACACAATGCCATACGGACGTTTTCGCAAACACATAGCATGCATGGTAAATAAGTTATTTAATGTATTAAATTGAACATGCAAGCAACCCTTTAAAAAGTAATATATAATTGTCAAACAATTCCTTTAATAATCCACAAGCAAAATATAAAAAATAATGACCCAAATAAATTTCTAACACCAATGAAAATAATGCAATGAATGAAAGTATGCAAATAAATTAGATGAAATAGAATGGAAGTGAAGAGGGATGAGAATTTAAAGAGATGAAGAAGAAGAAAGTAAGAAAAGGAAGAAGAAAGAAGAAAAGATAAAAGAAATTAGGATTAGAAAAGAAAAGATAAGATAATTGGCGCTGATTTGGATAAGTTATGCGGCGCAGGCGACGCGAGCGCATGAGTTACGCGTTCACACGGATAACACTTCTATGAAGTGACGCGGACGCGTGGGTCACGCGTTCACGTGGAGTGATTTGGGCCATTAGCGCGAGGGCAGCCTTGCGGTCGCGCAACTCTCTGTTTTAAATGCATTTTGCCAAAAATCTGGGTGACGCGGTAGCGTGGTTGACGCGATTGCGTGAATGGCCATACTTTGAAAAACGACGCGGACGCGTGGGGCACGCGTTCGCGTGGTGGGGCTTGTGCTTCTAGCGCGGTTCCAGCCCCACTCCATCACAACTTGCTGCCATACACCCGTTTTACGTCGATTTTTAGGGTCACGCGTTCGCGTGGGTGACGCAGACGCGTGGGAGGCGTAATTTCCAAATGACACGGCCGCGTGGTTGACGCGGACGCGTGGGCATGTTTGTGCCAAAGGCACGCCTCCAGCCACGCTCTCGCGTAACTCTCTGTTCAATTCTCTTTTCTTCAAAACGCACTGGTGACGCGGACACGTCAGTGATGCTACCGCGTCGCGTGCGCATTTTTTTTTGTAGAATGCAAAATGCAATGCTAATGTAGATGTTATGAATAATGCCAGGTTCAATGAAATAAAATAAAACTTAAAAACAAACAAAACGAAATAAAATTAAAATTGAAAAAGGAACGATCATACCATGGTGGATTGTCTCCCACCTAGCACTTTTAGTTAAAGTCCTTAAGTTAGACATTTGGGGAGTCCTTTATTATGGTGGCTTGTGCTTGTACTGATCCTTGAATCTCCACCAATGTTTGCAATTCCAGTATCCTCCGGGATCCCAAACTAGGCGCAGAAAGCCTTCAAGCAAGTTAAAGCAAGTGACAAGGCCCCAAGAGTGTTGATTGCCAGAATGAATTCCGGGGTCCCAAACCTTGCTTTTGCCCCCGTCTTCTTGTTGATCATTAGTGTTCCAACCGGGTGGCAGGCAATCTGAATTCTCACTAAAGCGGCCAAACAACTTCCTAGACCCATTCAATATAGTATTCTTCCAACCATGATAATTCAGCCGTGAGCTACCTACCATAATGAACCTAGGATTGTGTTGTCAACCACTAACTATCTCCCTCTTACTCTTAAAGCCACAAAGAGCTCTAAGCTGACCATCTGTCTCAAGTAGCCCATATTCAAGTGGGAAAGTAAAAGTTAAGGATATGAATTTTAACCACTTGAATGTTGTATTAGATGGTAATGGCTTTGGGGGAGAGGTCTCCAACAACTTTGGCAAGGTGATTTCAAGCTCCATTCCCTTGTGCTCTTCCTTGACAACTTCCACCTCTTTGCGAGCTTCTTCAATTCCAACCTCTTCCTCTTGGTAGCTTTCTTCCAAATCAAGCTCTTCTTTATGGCTTACTAAGGGCATGGGAGGTTGTGCTTCCTCTTCTTTAATCTCCATCTCTTGATCAACCTCTGCAAAATCTTCAACCATGATATGCCTTGGAGGTTGTACACCCTCTTCAACATCAAATTCAAACTTCTCGGCGGAATCCTGTACAGTTCTCGATTCCCATGGAGGTTCAGCATCTCCTAAATCTTCAACCATTTCTTCCTCTGCAACTATTATGGCTTCCTCCACTTGTTCCAATACAAAGCCATGTTCCTCATTGTCAACCGAAGTTTCTAGTGTCTCCTTCATGCTACGCTCTTCTTTTGATTCTCCACATGCAGCCATGGGAGTACTTTGAGTGCTCAGATATTGAGAAGCTAATTTATTTACTACCTTGGTTAAGGCAGTCGTGAGTTCCAGTACATCCCTTTGCATCTTCGCTTGCCCTTGAAGAAGACCACGAAGGATGTCATCCATTGGAGATTGGGGTGGATATGAGGGTTCATTATTTTGGAGAAAGGGTTCATAATAGGAAGGTGGTTCTTCTTGATAAGGATATGGAGATGGTGAATATTGAGGTGGTGGTTCTGAGTGTGGTTCATATGGTGGTTGGTGTGGTGGATATATGTTAGGATCATATGGTGGTGTTTGGTGGTAAGGAACTTGTGAGTATGGTGGTTCAAAATTATGTGGAGGAGGAGGTTCATAGGTATTTTGTGGTGGGTGTTGATTGTCATGAAGAGGTCCACCATAACCATTGTCTTGGTGCGCATCATAGAATGGTTGTTGATAGTGCCTTGGAGGTGGTTGTCGCCAAGAGGGTTGATCAAATCCTTGTGGCTCCTCCCATCTTTAATTGCCCCATCCATGACCCAAGCTTTCATTGTAATCTCCTCTTCCTGTAACATGATTGTAACTAAACTCATAGCCAAAGGGGTGAGAATTCATAGTAGCTAATAAAAATTAAAAATAAAAACAAATAAACAAGCAAAGGAAAATAAAATAAAATAAAATAAATAAGAGAAAATATTTTAAATTTTGAATTTTGAATTTTGAAATTTGAAATTTAAAATTTGAATATGAAATAAGATAAGATAAGATTTTTTGAAAAAGATATGATTTTTTGAAAAAATTCAAATTTTGAAATTTAAAACTAAGATAAGATAAGATAAAAAGAATTTAAAATTAAAAATCTGAAATTTTTTTTCGAAAATAAATTAATTTAAAAGCAAATATTTATAATAACCAATAATAAGGCACACGTTTGCAATTCTCCGGCAACGGCGCCATTTTGACGATTAGATTTTCTATCAGTAAAGAAATTCACAAATATATTATCGCGTTGTAAGTATAGTTTCTAAACCAACAGAGAATCCTTTCGTGCAAAAGTTTTGGTTGTCACTTAAGCAAACCCAATAAAAATTTATAACCGAAGTATTTAAACCTCGGGTCGTCTTCTCAAGGAATTGCAGGGAAGTATGACTTATTATTAGCTATGAAAAAGGTAGAATTTTGGGTTTTTGAAATAAGGAATAAGTAATTTGAATGGCAAGAAAAATAAATAAATAATTATAAAGTAAACTCTTGGCAAGGTATGAGAATTAGAAGTCCTATCCTAGTTATCCTTATCAACGGTGATGAGAATTGGGTTTTAATCCCACTTAGTTAACCTTTGCTAAACAAAGGAAGGTCAAGTGGACTAATTAATTTGATCTTCAGGTCCTAATCAATTCCTAAGGAAAGACTAGAGTTATTGGAATTCAAGTCAATTAGCAAAAATAACAATTATCAATCACGATGAGTTTGATAACTCAAGAGTCTCCAATTAATCAATTAAAGCTAAGAATATAAAAGGCTAAATAAAAATCATAAATCTGAAATACCTCAATTGCATTAATAATAGAAAATTAATCTAAATATAAAGAGTTCATAAACTAAATTGATAAAATAAATAAATGGAACATTGAACCTGAGAAGAAGTTGAAATCCTAAATCCTTTAAGAGGAATCCTAATCCTAAAACCTAAGAGAGAGGAGAGAACCTCTCTCTCTAAAAACTACATCTAAATTATGAAAAGTGAATTATGAGTCGTCTCCCTTCATTCCTCCACTTTGCAGCATTTAATCTGTGTTTTCTGGGCTTGAAACTGGGCCGGAAATAGCCCAGAAATCGCTGGGACCGAATTCAAACACGTGCAGGTCGCTGGAATTTCTGCAGAACCATGCGTCCGTGTGATTCACGCGTGCGCGTCATTTTTATGTACGGACACTATAATGAATTATATATCAAATTGAAGCCCCGGACGTTAGCTTTCCAACGCAACTAGAACTGCATCATTTGGATCTCTGTAGCTCAAGTTATGACTGTTTGAGTGAGTAGAGGTCAAGCTGGATAGCTTAGCAACTTCTTCAACTTCTTGTATTCCTTCTACTTTTGTATGCTTCCTTTCCATCATCTAAGTCATTCCTACCCTGTAATCTCTGAAATCACTTAACACACATCTCACAGCATCTAATGGTAATAAGAGAGGATTAATATTAGCAAATATAAGGCCAAAGAAACATGTTTTCAATCATAGCACAAATTCTGGGAAGGAATTGTAAAACCATGCAAATAGTATGAATAAGTGGGTAAAGAGTTGATAAAAACTACTCAATTAAGAACAAGATAAACCATAAAATAGTGGTTTATCAGTCCATTTACTTTCTATAACAAAATATATTTAGTTCACTTCTCGCCAAGAATCATTTTCATATCTCATTCAATCAAAATTTACAATCGGATTTACAAACGATTTACAAACTCAATCCATTGGATTTACCCACTCTCATTTCAAAGCTTAAAAATCAGTTATCAAACATAAAATGGGTCCACAGGGGATTACAAGTTTGTTGGAAAGGCTAAACAGTCAAAACAGAGCTCTTTCAAGAACGCAGTTCGTGTGCGCATGCATACCTATGTGCGTACACACAGATCATAACCAATTTTCGATGGGTACGTACGCACCACCCTGTGCGTACTTGCAACTTTTAATTAGCATGCGTACGCACCACCTTGTACATATGCACAACCTCCAACACACTCCTGTCTAGTGTGCACACATGCCTCTGTGTGTACGCACACCAACAAAATTCTGAAATTCAGTTTTAAAGCCAAGTTTTCAAACCTTTGTAACTTTTACTATAGAAATAATTTTTCGTCCGTTCTTTGAATGTCATAAACTAGACAAACCCAGTTTTCATTCAAATTAAGTTTCACAAATTTTTGAGATCCGATGACCAAGCTATGGCCCGTCGAATTTAACCAAAAATCACTTTTTACCCAAACACTTAGTGCATTTCAAAATAAATCATTTCCAAATTCATTCTCTTGAAAAGCAAATTAAATCCTTATTTCATCCTTTTTCCAAATTTCTTTTCCTTTAAAACCAATACCACTTTTGTAATATTTTTTGGAAACTCCAAAACAACTTCACTTAAAATTATTTCTCTTTTATAAAATCTCACTTTCACTTAACCAAAATCCTCGAACTAATTTCAAAACCATTTCAAGTTTAAACCTCTTTCAAAAGACTCAAAAATCATTTATCCTTAAATCAATCACTTAATTAAATCCAAACTTATAAAATTTTTGGCAGCGCTTCCCCTAAAACCCAGACTTTACCACCCTTCAAAGGTTCCATCCAAACTACATTTCTCAACCCTTCTAACAAATTCAAAAATCAAACCATTTCTCAATATAACATATAAATCAAAATTTCAATACAAAACCATTTTTCTCAATATAAATTTACAAATTAAATCTAATTTTCATCATAAAATCACTTTTCAATATATACATTCAAATCAGCTTTCCAAATCAACTTTCATTAACTACCACATGCCAACTCAATCAATTAATAATTCAATCAAATAAATATTCATATTCATCCAAAACAAACTAGTCAATCCATAAGACTCATATAATCACCAAATATATATTTTTTGCATCAATATCAATTTATAACAATTCTGTAATATAAAATATGTTTTAAGAAAAATTCCTACCTCGAATCGTCGAAACCCTTAAGCCATAATACCTCAGGTGAGTGAGGGTCGAATCCCACGGAGATTGTCGGATTGAGCAAGTAATGGCTATCTTGTAAATCTTAGTCAGGCGATTAGAAAAGATGGTTGTTTGTTAAGAAGCATAAATGAAAAGTAAAGAATGAAATACCAGATTAGTGTAAAAGCAATGATGGATAATTAGTTAAGGCTTCGGAGATGCGTATTCTTTCCGGATTAACCTTTCTTACTGTCTACTTCAACAACGAACGATTCATTCAATGGCAGCTGTAATTGACTAACTCATGTAGCATCCTCATCAAGTTAGTCTCTTCTAAATCATAGCAGTCCACCATATCCGAGAAACTCATGTAGCATCCTTATCAAGTTAACTCATGGCTTCCCACCATAGTCAAAGGTGAAGACCTAAGCGATCCACTCCCCTTTGCGATCTTACTCAAAACGCCACAGACAAGGTCAGATCTTCTGGATCAGGGAACGCTGCTTCTCATGATCTAGCCTTAATTCCATAGAAACCTCAGTAACCCACGGTCAACGGGGTTATATGTCACATATCCAAAGTCGCGCAGGCACGCTCTTGGAATCCGTAGTGCATTCTCTAGCTTGTGGTTCAATGCTATCCGGGAAGGACTCACATGGAACCTATGTAGAACAAGGATGATTGTCACAGGTCATCCTTAATTCATGAGATGAAGAACGAAAATGCACAAGAAAATAGAATCAAACATGTATTGAAATAGAACATTAATACTATTAATCCATGAGAATCAGCAAAGCTCCTAAACCTAACTTAGGAGGTTGAGTTGCTGATGCTTTACAAAAAGTAAAATGTGAAAAGATAAAGATGAGGCAGAAGATCCTAAACATGGGTGATTTTCTCCTTTAAATACTAATCTAATGACTGAGAAGTACAAAAAGTATGACAGACTGGACTACAGGTGCGAAAATCCATCCTTGGGCCCACTTTGGTTGAGTACTTAGGCTGAGCTTGGCGTCCAACCTTGAGGAATGGGCGTTGAATACCCATTAGAGGGTGATTTAAGCTGCCTTGAGTCTTGGTGGGTGTTGAATGCCCCAAAGGGGGTGGTTATTCGGTGTTCAACGCTGGCTTGTCTCCTTGGGGCGTTGAACGCCAGCCATGGGATAGCTCATTGGCGTTCAATGCCCAGTATGGGTAGGCGCCTTCGAAGACAAGTATAGACCATTATATATTGTTAGAAAGCTCTGAAAGTTAGCTTTCCAACACTGTTGAGAACGTATTATTTGGACCTCTATAACTCCAAAAATGCTTGTTTGAGTGCATGGAGGTCAGATTCTGATAGCATCTGCTATGCTTTCCTTACCTCTGAATCAGACTTTGCCAAAGCTCCTCAGATTCAGCCAGAAATTACCTGAAATCATCATAAAACACAAAAACTCAAAGTAGAATCCAAAAATGTGAGTTTTGCACTAAAACCTATGAAAATATAATGAAACTTAAACAAAACATAACTAAAACAATATGAAAATGATGCCAAAAAGCGTATAAAATATCCGCTCATCAGAACACCAAACTTAAACTGTTGCTTATCCCCAAGCAACCAAAACAAATTAGGATCAGAAAGAAGAGAAAGATATAATGGATCTCAGAATTTTTCAATGAAGCTCAGTTCCAATTGATGAGCGGGGCTAGTAACTATTTACTTCTGAACAGTTTTGTCATCTCACTATCCTTTAGAGCTCAAAAGTGTTGGTGTCTTTAGGAATTCAGAATCCGGATGATATTATTGACTTTCTTAGTTTAGTTATTTTTTATTCTTGAACACAGCTTCTTTTAGAGCCTGGCCATGACCCTAAGCGTTTTGTTTTCCCGTATTTTGTTTTCCCGTATTACTACCGGATACATAAACGCCACAGACACTTAACTGGGTGAACCCTATTAGATTGTGATTCAGCTTTGCTAGAATCCCCAGCCAGTGGTGTCCAGAGTTCTTAGGCACACTCTTTTGCTTTTGGAATCACAATTTTAACTGCTCAGTCTCAAGCTTTTCACTTGACACCTTCACACCACAAGCATTTAGTTAGGGGAGGAGCTCATTTGAACTTTTTAGGCCAAGATTTTGTTTCTTTTAGGCCCTCCTAACCATTGATGCTCAAAGCCTTGGATCCCTGCTCTTGCCTTTTGGTTTAAAGAGCTACTGGTTTCTCTTTCTTTCTTTTTCTCTTTTTTTTTTCATTTCTTTCTCTTTTTCTTTCTTTTTGCTGCTTTTTCTTGCTTCAAGAATCAATAATTGGATTTTTCAGATTACCAATAATACCTCACCTTTTCCATCATTCTTTCAAGAACCAACATTCTTTACTCCAACATCAAATATGCACTGTTGATTCATGCATTCAGAAAGTAAAAGTAATGCCACCACATTAATTAATTGGACTATTCTTATTATATAACTCAAGTTCATGCATCTTACTTCTCCTTTTCAAATAAAATTTTTCTTTTAAGTATGGTGAGAGATGCATGGAATATTTCATAGCTTAAGACAAAACAAAGGATGATCATGCACTTAGAAACAGGAAACAGACAATGAAATACAATAAAAAACAGAAAAATAGCATAAACAAAGGGGGATATGGAACGTGACCACCTTAGTGACGGCGGCTATTTCTTCCTCTAGAGAATCCAATGGAGCGCTTGATTTCTTCTATGTCACGCCCCTGTCTCTGTTGCTCCTCCCTCATAGCTCTTTGATCTTTTCTTATTTCATGGAGGATGGTGGAATGTTCTTGGTGTTCCATCCTCAGCGGATCCATACTGAAGCTTAATTCTCCTAGAGAAGTATTCAGTTGATTCTAATATCCTTGGGGAGGAAAATGCATCCCTTGAGGCATCTCAGGAATTTTTCGTTGAGGCAGCTCCACATGCTCTTGTTGTGGTTCATGTGCCAGCTCTCTAACATGCTCCATCCGTCTTTTAGTGATGGGCTTGTCCTCCTCAGTGGGAATGTCTTCTTCAATGACAATTCCAGCTGAATTATATAAGTGACATATGAGGTGAGGGAATGCCAACCTTGCTTGAGTGGAGGTCTTTTCTGCCACCTTGTATAGCTCTTGAGGTATCACCTCATGTTCCTCTACCTCATCCCCAAGCATGATGCAGTGAATCATGATGGCTCAGTTAATGGTCACTTCAGACCGGTTTCTAGTAGGGATGATAGAGCATTGGATCAATTCTAACCATCCTCTAGCTACGGGCTTGAGGTCAAGCCTTCTTAGTTGGATAGGCTTGTCGTGAGCATCCCTTCTCCATTGTGCTCCTTCCACACAAATGTCTGAAAGGACTTGGTCCAACCTTTGATCAAAATTGACTCTTCTAGTGTAAGGGTGTGGGTCTTCTTGCATTAATGGTAGTTGGAGTGCCAAACTTACACTTTCCGGGCTGAAATCCAAGAGACGCCCTCAGACCATGGTGTGCCAATTTTTGGGGTGTGGGTTCACACTAGTGTCATGATTTTTGGTGACCCACACATTGGCATAAAACTCTTGCACCATTAAGATTCCAACTTCCGGGATAGGGTTGGTCAGAACTTCCCAACCTCTTCTCCATATTTCTTGTTGGATCTCCGGGTACTCATTCTTTTTTAGCCTAAAGGGGACTTCAGGAATCACCCTCTTCTTTGCCACTACTTCATAGAAGTGGTCTTGATGAGCCTTAGTAAGGAATCTCTCCTTTTTCCAAGGTTCGAAGGCGGAAGCTATGGCTTTTTCTTTTCTCTTTCTAGAGGATTCTCCGACCTTGGGTGCCATAAGTGTGAATGGAAAGCAAAAAAGCAAGGATTTTCCAACACCAAACTTAAAAGCTTTGCTCGTCCTCGAGCAAAATAACAAGAGAAGAAGAATAGAGTAGAAGAAGAAAATAGTGGAGATAGAGGGAGAGAGGGATTCGGCCACGTGGGGGGCTTATGGTGTATGAGGGTTGTGTATGTGTGGGTATGAAGGGGTGATGGAGGGGGTATTTATAGGGGGGTTTGTGTTAGGGTTCGGTTATGGGGTGGGGGAATTGGGAGGGAAATGTTTTGAATTTGAAGTGGGTGGGGTTGGTGCGAATGGTTAGATGATAGTGATTAAGGATGTTGGGAAGAGAAAAAGGTGATGTGGATGTAATTGGTTGAGGGTGTATGGGGAGGAGTGTATATGGAGAAGAGGGAAAGTAAGAGAGAGAGAAGAGTGTGGGGTAGGTGGGGATTCTATGGGACCCACTAATCCTAAGAGGCTAGGGAATTCGAATTCCATGCCCCCTTGTGAGCGTTGAACGCCCAGCCTTTGCTCCCTGGCTGGCATTCGATGCCAACTTCTTGCTCTATATAGGGCGTTGAACGCCCAGCCTCTGCTCCCTGGCTAGCGTTCAACGCCAGCTTCCTACTCCAGATAGGGCGTTGAATGCCCATTAGGGTCTCCTCCCTTGGCGTTCAACACCAGCAATGCTGCTCCCTCATGAGTGTTGAACACCCTGCTTGCCTCCTTGTTTGGTGTTCAATGCCAGCAAAGGGTGTACTCCAGGGTATTCTGCTTCCATCTCTGGATGTCTTTGTCTCTGTTCTAACTACTGCACATGATCACAACTAAAAAAACAATTATGAAAATAAACTAATTTTAGATAAATAAACTTAAGGAGAAATAGGAAGACTCTAGTTATGGTTGGGTTGCCTCCGAACAAGCGCTTCTTTAACGTCACTAGCTTGACGGTTAGCTCCTTTATGGAGACGGATTAGGGCTCAGAATGTCACCCCTTACAGTGAACTTCTTCCCTGTGCTCTCATGGATGAGTTCCACGTGTTCTAGAGATAGGATCTTGTTCACAGTGTGCGGAATCACTGGGTTGTCTGTGAAGACAACTCTCATGCCAGCTGAGAGGCCTTCAGTGGGAATTTTCTTATCCCTCCAGCCTTTAAGTACCTTCTTTTTAGTACCCTTATCCTTAGTGCTTGTGGATGGTTTCACAACACCAAACTTAGATTTGGTGTCTGGGGGCTCTATATAGCTCTACACTGAGAGAGAGGGTTGGAACACTAAGTGTTGCACAGTTGTCTTGAACGAACCGGATTTTCTGTCGGTAAAGAAATTCACAAATATATTCTCGTTGCAAGTATAGTTTCTAAACCAACAGAGAATCCTTTCGTACAAAAGTTTTGGTTGTCACTAAAGCAAATCCAATAAAATTGATAACCGAAGTATTTAAACCTCGGGTCGTCTCTCAAGGAATTGCAGGGAAGTATGATTTATTATTGGTTATGGAAAAGTATCTTTTTGGATTTTTGAAATAGGGAACAAGGAAATAAATTGGAAAGAAAGTAAATTAATTATCATGAAAACCATTGCAAGGTATGAGAACTGGAAATCTCATCCTAGTTATCCTTATCAATTGTAATGAGAATTGTTTATTGCTCCCACTTAGTTAACCCTTACTAAATAAAGGAAAGTCAAGTGAACTAATCAATAGGATTCCTCAAGTACTAGTCAACCTCTAAGGAAAGACTAGCATTAGAGGGATCCAAATCAACCAGAAATTTCCAATTATCAATCAACAAATGAGTTGGATAACTCAAGTGTCACCAATTACTCAACCAAAGCAAAAAGGAGAGAAATCTAAATTAAATTGAAAGCATCAATAACATGAATTAAAGAAAGCAATCATAAATCCGAAATACCTCGAATTGTATTAAATAGAAAATCAAATCTAACATGAAGAGTTCATAAACCAATTTGGCAACATAAGTAATTAACAAGTGAAATAGATAAACCAAAGTACTAGAATAAATAAAAGTAGAAAAGAAACTAAATTAAAGGAACATTGAACTTGGAATTGAGAAGAAATAAACCATAAACTAAGAGAAATCCTAAATCCTAAAACTTAAGAGAGAGGAGAGAGCTTCTCTCTCTCTCTAGAATCTACATCTAAAACCTAAAAATTGTGAATAATGAATGAATGATTTATGAATGAATTGATTTCCTTATTCTCCAGCCTCTATTCTGTGTTTTTGGGCTTGGATTTGGGCTGAGAAGGAGCCCAGAAATTGCTGGGGGCAAATTCTGTAACTTTCTGCACGTGGCGTCTGTCATGCGTACGCGTAAGTCACACGTGCACATCATTTAGAAATTTTCCTTGTCACACGTACGTGTTAGTCACGTGTACGCGTCGCTCGTGTTCTGTGCTAGGCACGCGTCCGCGTTGTCCATGCGCGCGCGTCGCTGCTCGTTTCTCAAATACTTCATTTTTCTCGTTCCTTCCACTTTTGCATGTTTCCTTTCTGTCCTCTAAGCCATTCCTGCCCTATAAAGCCTGAAAATACTTAACACACAGATCACAGCATCGAATGGTAACGAAGGATAATTAAAATTAACATTTTTAAGGCCTAGGAAACATGTTTTCACATATATCACAGAATAAGGAAGGAATTGCAAAACCATGCAAATTATATGAATAAGTGAGTAAAGACTTGATAAAAACCATTCAATTGAGCACAAGATAAATCATAAAATAATGGTTTATCAACCTCCCCACACTTAAACATTAGCATGCCCTCATGCTAAATTCAACAGAAAATGAAAAAGAGTGAAGGTAGAATGGTGGAATCTATGCAATGCAATCTATCTAAATGCAAGCTACCTAAATGAATCATGCAATTCTAATTACTATCCACCTATATATATATAAAAAGCTTACATGTGGTTAGATTGAGTCAAATTTTCAAGGAATTCTATATGCACAGCCAAGGGCTAAATCATATTAAAACACATTCACAATTGAGTTGAGTTAATCAAAAAGAGTTCACAAACTTGCAAGACAAGCAATGATCAAACATGGATATATGGAGCTGAGCTATTGAACCCTCACTGGATTTGTATATACACTCTAATCACTCAGTGTTTGGGGTTAATCATTCTACTCTTCTCTAGTCATGCTTTCTAAAACTTTGTTCTTCATCTAATCAATCAACAAATATTTAATGTACACATACAAACATCATGAGGTCTTTTCAAGGTTGTAATAGGGTTAAGGCAAAGGTGAGGATATATATATATGGCTAAGTGAGCTATGAATTGAATCCTTGACCAACCTAAGCTCTTACCTATATACACTCTATATACTTCTTAAATCATGCCTAGCTACCCATAATTCCCACTTTTTTATCACACACTCATGTACCAAATTATTTTAAAATTTACTACATATGCATTGATCTTTAACTAAACTTAATACTGGGGCAATTTTGTCCCCTTATTTATTTATTTAATTATAGGAAATTTTTTTTGAATCATAATAAGCATAACATATCAATGCACATGGTATTTAAATTATTTTGGTTTCACATGAGCATGCACCCAAATTCTAAATAATTTGTCAATTCAACACTTTCCTATCAACCCATGTTCCCACGGTTCTCCACACTTAATTGATACACAATCTCTATCTTAAGCTAACCAAAGATTCAATTTGGGGTAATTAATTTTTTTTTCTACTTAAGGCTAGTGACGTGGTAAAATACAGAATAAATGGAGATTAAAAGGCTCAAGGTGGCAAACAAGGGTGACTTAAAAGGGTAGGCTATTTGGGATAAGTGAGCAAAAGCAAGTAATGGCCTCAATCATATGCAAGCATGTATATACACTAAATAGTGGACATATAGAATGGAACAAAGTAAAGTCTGCAATCATAGTGAAGAAACACACAAGAATAAGATATTATGGCTAAATAATGTAACCATGCAATTAAGCTAAAAAATTCACGGGTTGTGTGTTCTTTGGCTCAAAAATCATATATCAGTCATGTATATCATGCAAGTAAGGGTAAAGAGTTTCAACTCAAATCAATGTGAATCTTTAAATGGCTTTTATAAAAATAAATATATTCCTTAAAAATGTCGTGAATTTACCAACATTTATTACTATATATATATATACTAAGTGAATTGTTGTGATTATGAAAAACTTAAAATTTCTAGTATACTTCCTATTTTCAATCAATACCAAATTCTCATATGTAAAAAGGGATAAACTAAACTTAATAATCCATATTTTTCTATATCACAACTAATAAACTAAGAGTATAAATCAAGCTAAATATCTAAGATATATACAGCCCAAAGTGCAAAATGTAATAAAGTAGAAATAAACAAAAGTACAGTAAAAGAAAATGTGCAAGTACTGGAAGGAAAATAAGATAAAATAAAATAAAAATACAGAAAATGAAACAAAATAGGATGAAAAAGGTCTAAAGTAGTTCACCAAAATAAGATCCGCCAGAGATGGCGACCTCCCCACACTTATATAACAGCATCGTCCTCGATGCTCAGTCAAGCTGAGTGTGAAGGGTCGTCACCGCCGAAGGGGTGTGCTGATGCTGTCTCGGTGGGCTCTGGTAGTGTAGGTGCCTGAGGCTCTGCCTGAATAGGAGCCTGTGGCGCTGCCGGCTGTGTCTGCTGAGGCTCCTCGTGCTGGGGCTCTGCCTGCTGGGGCTCTGCCTGCTAGGACTCTGCCTGCTCATCCTCTGCCCGTGCATCCTGCTCCTGCTCATCCGCCTCCTCCTCAGATGGCTCTGACAGTGTGTCAGGCTCGGAAGGGATGTCAGTGTGTCCTGACCTGATCAGCAGCTTTAAATGCTCATAGGATCGCTTACTGCGACACTCCATCTGATCCAGCGCTCAAAAAGTCGGTGCACAAGGTGGTAAATAGGCTGGGAAGCAAGTGAGGGAGCTGTGGGTGTGGGTGGTGTAGTAGGTGCTGAAGGGGCAGTAGAGGATGTGGCTGCATCAGTGGAGGTAGTAAGAGAAGGTGGTCTGTGGCCCAGGGCCTCGAACTTCCTTCCATGTGGGATGATCTTCTTGCAGTCGGCGGCTGGTGGCCTCTCATCCTCAGGCTCCCAGGATACTTCAGCTCGGCGGTCCATCTGGGTAATCAGATAGGGGAATGGTAGAGTGCCTCGGGCATGAACCCTAGCCATGTACTGCCGGATGAATCGGGGAAGGTATAGGTCCTTGCCTTCCATAATGCACCAGATAAGAGTAATCATGGCAGTTGGCACCTTAGTCTCGTGAGTGCTCGGCATAACATAGTTGCTCAGAATTTGTTGCCATAGCCGAGCCTCATCATTAAGATAAATAATTTTGATGCCCTTTGGATTTACTGTCGACTTACCCATAACCTATGGAACAGCATGATCAATGGCTATGGTGCACTTCACTGCCTCCCAATCAAAGCTCATAAACCTCATAGATTCATCAGCCTGCTGATAACCATCTGGCTCATCTGATTTAGGCTGGAAATGGAGGATATCTTCAATGGCCTCCTTAGTAACTAAAATCTGTTTCCCTCTGAGCTGTACTGCATCCAGGGTTGTCTTGTAATAATTGTAGTAGAATTCCCGGACCTAGGATGCATTAACCTCAGTCAAGTTCCTCTCTAGAAAGAACCAGCCTCTCTGTTTAATTTGCTCTGTAGTATACTGTTGTAATTCAGTGGGTATTCGGAGGGTCTTTTCTAAATACAGGTGCCTCTTAGTCACAAAGACCTCATATTTCAGTTCACAATAGTAGTTTGCAAACTTCATTGGATCAGTCGCAGGCACTAATTGATTTGCTTTTTCCTACGGAGTGAAGTTCTTCTCACGCCAGGAATCATCATGCAGAATATCTGATAGAGCCATAGATGATTGGCCTCCTTTCCTCTTTCCCGTGGTGGCCTTAGCTTTTCCTTTCTCTTTTGGATCAGACATCCTGAAAAACAGAGTTTCCAGTATATAAATTATCAAACCAAAGCAGAAAAATAGGAAGGCAAATAGTAAGCAAGCAATTTAAGCAGTAAATGTGCAAAAGATGAATAAAAGCCAAAGCATGAAGTGAGTCAGAAATATATGGAATGTTGGACTGAATGCAAGATAACATTCAAGGAATTCAATTAGAAATCACAATCCAAAAACCATTAAATGAAATGCAGAATGCTTGTTTGTCAGGGAACAACAATAAACATGCCTTGAAAGGGGTTGAAAGAAGTTAGTGTAAAACTAAGAGGGAAGTTAGAAAGTTAATAAAGTCAAGAGTTAATAAGGGAAGTTAAAGTTAGTGGCATGGTACTGTAGTTCCTAGCTAACAGAAGTGCACAAGCTTGAAGAACAAGCAACTCACATTCAAGCAGAGAATTCAGATTATTGATGATAAATCAGGTAAAAAAAGCACAAAGAGAAGTAAAATCATCAACAATACAATGCAATGAAGGAGGGAACCAAATGGAATGGAAATGCTAGCCTAATGTCTCATGAAATGGCTTTGGTGTAAACCAAGTGAATTGCATTGTCAAAAGTGCCAAAGTCAAATCATGAGTGAAAATTAAGTAAAACAGTTTTTGCAGAAAAAATTTGGGCAGCATTTCGGTAGTAAAATGGACATTCCCGTAAAAGCAAATAGCAGAATGAACAATGTAGGCAACAGCAATTTCAAACAGCACATGAATATTGTTATAAGGCAACTGCATGAAGAACAAGGTAACTCATGTGACTTAGGCATTAGAAAATAGAAGAAAGTAGCAGGCTAAGCCTAAACTCAGCTTAGCAGTTTGGATTTCTTAGGAAAGCCGTAGCCATGATAAGCATTAAAATCATATGAAAATTCAGAAGAATGTGGCAATTGAGCCAATTCAAAACAGCAATAGGCAGGTAATGCAAGTAGCCTACCTTCATCAAGTTCAAATAGCGAGACATAGCAAGAGATATGTATTCAAGGAAGTAAATTCACTGAATTAATAATGAAGACCAACTTGCAACAAGAATTGAATAGCAAGGCCAACTCAGATTTGGATTTCACTAAAATCAGACATGAACGATCCAATTATCAAGTAATCAAATCGATTCAGATAGGATCAAATTCAGATAAGATGCAGCAGCAACAAGAAACCAATGTCAAAGGCAAACAATGAACTATGAACATAGCATCAATAGCAGGTCAGCACAGGGCACAGCATATCGAACTAATTCAAATAGCAAGTCAATGGTGAAAATCAGATAATTTAATTAGCAGGAACGGAGCACTTATCAGACCTAAATCCTCTAACCACAACCTAGCTACCTAACCACCTAGAATCCACTACAAAACATGCATATCTAACTAACCTAAATTTTGAACGGAATGTAAATGATGCTAACTGACTAACTTGAATAGAAAAGGAATTGAAGTGCAGCGAAACCTGGGGGGCGCAGTGAAAGAAATAGAAATGAAGAGAGAGGAGGGTGGTACGGCAGCGCTGGTGTGGCGGCACGGTGGCACTGTGGTGAGGCGCAGCAAAGTGAGAGGAGAGAAAAGGAGAGGAAGAGAAGAGGAAGAGGGGCGAGGGGGGAACGGTGGCGTCGAGGTAGTGGTGGACGGTGGTTCTGTATTGGCGTGGTTATGGAGGGTGAGAGGGAGGAGAAGAGAAGACGTTGGGGAAGAGAGGGGGGAAGTGACGCGAGGGAGGGCTAGGGTTTTTGCATCAGGGGTTATTAAAATTTAAATCCACGCGTCTGCGTGGATCACGCGTGAGCGCGGATGAGGTAAAATTGCAACAATGCGTACGCGTCATTGATGCAAACGCGTGAATAGAGATAGGTGGAGATGACGCATACGCGTGATGCACGCGAGTGCATCGACCAAAATTGTGCTAAACGCATGAGTTCAGCGCCTTTTGGCGCAACTCTCTGTCTGATTTGAGGGGGCAAAAATCTTTTTGCATGCGACGCGTGCGCGTTGCACACGCCCACGCGTGATGTGCCATAATGAAATTGACGCGAACGCGTCATGGATGTGTATGCGTGGCCAATTTGTGCCTATCGCACACCAGCCGCACGATTCCAGCCCAACTTTCTAGTCGTTGGATGGAGACACTGATTTGGAATCGACGCCCACGCGTGGCCTATATGCACGCATGGTGTGGGTTTTTTTTTTTTGCAGTATGCAGAATGCAGAATGCAGATGCTAATGCAGACATTATGAATGAACACTAAGAAAAATAGAATAAAATAAAGCTAAGAATAAAACAAAACAAAATAAAACTAAGATTGAAAAAAAAGAACGATCATACCATGATGGGTTGTCTCCCACCTAGAACTTTTAGTTAAAGTCCTTAAGTTGGACATTTGGTGAGCTCCTTGTTATGGTGGCTTATGCTTGAACTCATCCAGAAATCTCCATCAATATTTGTAATTCCAATGGCCTCCGGGGTCCTAAACTAGGCATATAAGGCCTTCGAGCAAGTTAAAGCAAGTGATAAGACTCCAGGGGTTTTGATTGTCAGAATAAATTCCAGGATCCCAAACTTTGCTTTTGTACCCATCTTCGCTTTTATCTACATTGTTCCAACCGGACGGTACGCAATCTGAATTTTCACTGAAATACCCAAACATCTTCCGAAACCCATTCAATCGAGCTCTACACCAATCCTTGCACTTCAATTTGGAGCGTGGAACCATATTGAACTTTATATGCCAACTCCTATCACTAACCATCTCCCTCTTACTCTTAAAGTCACAAAGAGCTCTAAGCTGGCCGTTGGTTTTAAGCAAACCATATTCAAGTGGGAAGGTGAAGATAAAGGATAAGGATTTTACCCACTTGAAGTTTGTATTAGGTGGTAATGGCCGTGGGAGAGGTGTTTCTAGTGGTCTTGCAAGCTCCACTTCCTTGTACTCTTCTGTGAATTCTGCCACTTTCTCGCAAACCTCTTCAACTGCAACCGCGTCTTGATCAAAGTCTTCTACTTCTTCCCCGTCACTCAAGTCATAAGTTGGAGGTTGAGAAAAGTCTATCTCCACATCATCTTCATATTCACTTGGGGAAGATTCTTCAAGATCAAGGAATTCAATTGCGGATGCAGGTTTATCACTAGGAGAGCTTGATTCATGATCATCATTACCAAGGAAACTTGCTTCTTGATCTGTTCCGTCCAGTTCTTCATAAGGTGTATGCCTTGGGGGTTGTGCACTATCCTCCTTAGCATCAATTGCGAATTTCTTGGCAGAATTCTCTACAACTCTTGATTCCCATGGAGGTTTAGTGTCTCCTAAGTCTTCAACCAATTCTTCTTCTTCAATAATTCCGGCTTCCTCTACTTGTTTCAGTACAAAGTCATGCTCCGTACTGTTCACCGGAGTTTCTAGCGTCTCCTTCATGCTACGTTCTTCATTAGATTCTCCACATGAAACCATGGGAGTTCCTTGAGTGTCCGAACGTCAGGAAGCTAGTTGATTTATCTCTTGCTCCAGTTGATGATGGGTTGCATGAAATTTATCCACTGTTTTCTTGAGATGATCCTGTGATTCTTGGTTTTCTCGGATTGCATGATTAGGATCATATGGCTCATAGGGTGGTTGATTGGGTGGATAGGGGTTAGGATTATGTGAGGGTGTTTGGTAGTAAGGGGCTTGTGAGTGTGGTGGTTCAGAGCTATGTTGAGAATGGGGTTTATAAGCATAGGGTGGGGCTTGTGGGTAACTACAAGAGGGTCCACCATATCTATCATCTTGGTACGCACCTCGGAATAGTTCTTGACTATAGTAATTTGGTGGAGGTTGGTTGTCACGAAAAGGTCCACTATAACTATTGTCCTGGTATGCATCATAGAATGGTTGTTGGTTATAGCGCATTGGAGGGGGTTGTTGCCAAGAGGGTTGATCAAATCCTTGTGGCTTCGCCCATCCTTGATTATTCCAACCTTGATGCATGTTCTTATTATAGCGCACATTCCTTACAACAACATTGGAACCAAACTCAAAGCGACAGGGGTGAGAATTCATAGTAGCTAATAAAAATTAAAAACAAAAATAAAAACAAAAACAAATAAACAAGCAAAAGCAAATATTTACAATAACCAATAATAAGGCACACAATTGCAACTCCCTAGCAACGGTGCCATTTTGAACGAACCGGATTTTCTGTCAGTAAAGAAATTCACAAATATATTCTCGTTGCAAGTATAGTTTCTAAACCAACAAAGAATTCTTTCGTACAAAAGTTTTAGTTGTCACTAAAGCAAACCCATAAAATTGATAACTGAAGTATTTAAACCTCGGGTCGTCTCTCAAGGAATTGCAGGGAAGTATGATTTATTTTTGGTTATGGAAAAGTATCTTTTTGGGTTTTTGAAATAGGGAACAAGGAAATAAATTGGAAAGAAAGTAAATTAATTATCATGAAAACCATTGCAAGGTATGAGAACTGGAAATCCCATCCTAGCTATCCTTATCAATTGTGATGAGAATTGTTTATTGCTCCCACTTAGTTAACCCTTACTAAATAAAGGAAAGTCAAGTGAACTAATCAATGGGATTCCTCAAGTCCTAGTCAACTCCTAAGGAAAGACTAGCTTTAGAGGGATCCAAATCAACCAGCAATTTTCAATTATCAATCAACAAATGAGTTGGATAACTCAAGTGTCACCAATTACTCAACCAAAGCAAAAAGGAGAGAAATCTAAATTAAATTGAAAGCATCAATAACATGAATTAAAGAAAGCAATCATAAATCTGAAATACCTCGAATTGTATTAAATAGAAAATCAAATCTAACATGAAGAGTTCATAAACCAATTTGGCAACATAAGTAATTAACAAGTGAAATAGATAAACCAAAGTACTAGAATAAATAAAAGTTGAAAAGAAACTAAATTAAAGGAATATTGAACCTAGAATTGAGAAGAAATAAACCATAAACTAAGAGAAATCCTAAATCCTAAAACCTAAGAGAGAGGAGAGAGCCTCTCTCTCTAGAATCTACATCTAAAACCTAAAAATTGTGAATAATGAATGAATGATTTATGAATGAATTGATTCCCTCATTCTTCAGCCTCTATTCTGTGTTTCTGGGCTTGGATTTGGGCCGAGAAGGAGCCCAGAAATCGCTAGGGGCGAATTCTGCAACTTTCTGCATGTAGCGTCTGTCATGCGTGTTCGTCATTTGGAAATTTTTCTTGTCATGCGTACGCGCCGCTCGTATTCTGTGCTAGGCATGCGTCCGCGTTGTCCATGTGTGCGCGTCACTGCTCGTTTCTCAAATACTTCATTTTTCTCGTTCCTTCCACTTTTGCATGTTTCCTTTCTATCCTCTGAGCCATTCCTGCCCTATAAAGCCTGAAAATACTTTAACACACAGATCACGGCATCGAATGGTAACGAAGGATAATTAAAATTAACATTTTTAAGGCCTAGGAAACATGTTTTCACATATATCACAGAATAAGGAAGAAATTGCAAAACCATGCAAATTATATGAATAAGTGAGTAAAGACTTGATAAAAACCACTCAATTGAGCACAAGATAAATAATAAAATAGTGGTTTATCATGTCTCTCCCTTAGGGAAGGAGTTAGGTTTGGGCATCTTGAATAAGATGTGATCCTCCTATAATTGCAGAACTAGCTCTCCCTTTGCCACATCAATTATGGCATTGGCTGTAGCTAGGAAAGGTCTTCCAAGGATGATGGATTCATCCTCTTCCTCTCCAGTATCTAAGATTATAAAATCTGCAGGGATGTAAAAGTTTTCAATCTTTACTAATAAATCCTCTACTAGGCCATATGCCCTTTTTAGTGACTTGTCTACCATCTCCAATGAGATTTTGGCAGCTTGCACTTCAACGATTTCCAGCCTCTCCATTATAGAGAGAGGCATGAGGTTTATGCTTGACCCTAGGTTACATAAAGCCTTCTCAAAAGTAATTGTTCCTATGGTGCAAGGAATTAGGAAGCGTCCGGGATCCGGCAGCTTCTGAGGTAGTTTCTTCTGAACCAAGGCATTGAGTTCCTTGGTGAGCACTGGAGATTCTTCCTCCAATGTCTCTATTTCAAATAATTTGGCATTCAGCTTCATCAGAATCCCTAGGTGCCGAGCAATTTGCTCTTCCCTAGTTTCTTCTTCCTCTTCAGAAGAGGAGTATTCTTCAGATTCTATAATCTGCAACCAGGCATCTAAGGGAACCTCTATGGTCTCCTTATGAGCCTTGGTTTCCTTTAGTTCTTCCACAAGGGGATCCTTAGTGGGCGTTGAACGCCCAGCCTCTGCTATTGTGGCATTCAACGCCAGGATTTATCCTTTTTTGGGCGTTGGACGCCCAGTCTCTACTCCATTACCGGCGTTCAACACCAATAACTGCTCCTCTTTGGGCGTTGAACGCCCAGCTACTCCCTTGCTGGTGTTCAATGCCAGCTTCTCCTATTCATTTTCGACCTCAACTTCTGCAGTAATGACCTTGCACTCTTCTCTTGGGTTTACTTCAGTGTTACTAGAAAGGGTGTTAGGAGGAGTCTCAGGGATTCTCTTACTCGCTGACCAATCTGTACCTCCAAATTCCTAATGGAGGATCTTGTTTCAGTAATGAAACTATGAGTGGTCTGAGAGAGATTGGAGACTATAGTGGCTAAGTCAGAAAGGCTCTGCTTAGAAGTCTCCATATGTTGCTGAGAAGATGGGAATGGTTTATCAAGAAACCTATTCTGGTTTCTTCCACCTTGATCATTATTGAAGCCTTGCTGAGGCTTCTGTCGATCCCTCCAGGAAAAGTTGGGATGATTCCTCCATGATGAGTTGTAGGTGTTGCCATAAGGCTCATTATTGGGATTTCCTAAATAGTTAACCTCACCCATCATGGGTTGATCTGGATCATATGCATCTCCTTCGTAGGAGGCTTCTTGAGTGCTACCAGCTGCAGCTTATAATCCAGTCAGATGCTGAAAGATCATGTTGACCTGTTGGGTTAGGATCTTGTTCTGAGCCAATATGACATTCAGAGTGTCAACTTCTAGGACTCTTCTCTTCTGAGCAACCCCATTGCTTACAGGGTTCTTCTCAGAAGTGTACATGAACTGGTTGTTAGCAACCATGTCAATGAGTTTCTGTGCCTCTTCAGGTGTTTTCTTCAAGTGGAGTGATCCACCAGCAGAGTGGTCTAAAGCCATCTTGGATAATTCAGAGAAACCATCATAGAAGATATCTAACATGGTCTAGTCTGAAATCATGTTAGGAGGGCACTTTCTAATTAATTGTTTATACCTCTCCTAGGCCTCATAGAGGGATTCACCCTCTTTCTGCCTGAAGGTCTGAACTTCCATCCTGAACTTGCTCTGCTTCTGAGGTGGAAAGAATTTGGTCAAGAATGCATTGACCACTTTTTTCCAAGAGTCTAGGCTTTCCTTAGGCTAAGAATCCAGCCATAACCTAGCTATGCCCCTTACAGCAAAAGGGAAAAGCTTAAGCTTGTAGATTTCAGGATCCACTCCATTAGTCCTGACAGTATCATAGATCTACAAGAAATTAGAGATGAATCTGTTGGGATCTTCCTATGGAAGTCCATGAAACTGGTAGTTCTATTGAACTAAAATGACCAGTTGAGACTTCAGCTCAAAGTTATTTGCACCAATTGCAGGTATAGAGATGCTTCTTCCATAGAAATCAGAAGTGGGTGCAGTGAAGTCACCTAGGACCTTCCTTGCGTCTCCTCCACCATTAGGATTGGCTGCCATGTTTGTATTTTCAGCTTCTTGTTCAAAAAGCTCTGTGAGGTTACCTCCGAAGTGCTGTGCTCTTACTTGTTGTAAACGCCTCCTTAGAGTCCTCTCAAGTTTAGGGTCAGGATCAAAAGGAGGTTCTTTATCTCTGTTCCCTGCTCATAAACAAGAAGGAAGAATGCAAGAAAAAAAGAAGAAAAGGATTCTCTATGTCAGAGTATAGAGGTCCTTTGAGAGAGTTAGAAGATAAGAAAAGAAAGATATCTTTTAAGTTAAAAGAGTTTTCGAAAAAAATAAATAGAAAAAGAAAAAGAAGATTTTTGAAAATAGAAGAGAGAGAAAGAGGTAAGAATTTTCGAAAAAGGAGAGAGAGAAAGAAGTAAAAAAGCTTTCAAAAATAGAAGAGAGAGAAGATGAATTAAAGAGATACCAAACTTTCAAAATTAAAATAAGATAAAACAAGTAACTAACCAACTAATAAGAATTGAAAACAAATTAAAAGATATAATTTTGAAATTTAATTTTAAAAGAAGGTAAATATTTGAAATTTAAAAGTTTTAAAATTAAAAAGAAGATAAGATAGGAAGGAGTTAAAGCAAGAAGATATGATAGAGAATTGAAAAGATTTGCAAAAATAAGATTTGAAATTTGATTTTTGAAAAAGATTTGATTTTGAATTTTTAATTTTTAAATTTTAAATTTTCAAATTGAATTTAAAATTTGAAATTATAGTAAGATAAGATAGGATTTTTGAAATTTAAAGAAAGATAAAAAGATAAGATAAAGATTTGAAAAGATAGGATTTGAAATTCAAAATTTAAACTTTACTAACAAGAAAACACTAAATTTCAAATTTTTAAATCAAGATAGGGAAAGTTAGTCAAGATTTTCGAAAAATTAAAGAAAGATAAAAGAAATTTTTTTATTTTCGAATTTTAAGGAAAAAGAAAAACAACTAAGAGACACCAAACTTAAAAATTTTAAAATCAAAGGACACTAATTTTCAAAAATTAAAGGAAAAACACCAAAAAGACACTAAACTTAAAATTTTTGAAATCAGACAAGAAAAATTACCAAGAACAATTCGAATACTAAGATGAACACTTAAAGACAATTTCGAAAATTTAAAGAAAAGATGAACACAAGAGAGGACACCAAACTTAAAAATTAACACAAGACTCAAACAAAGAAAAAGATTACTAAAGAAAAGAAAAGGTTTTTTTTTTGAAAAAGAACAAGAAACAAGTAAGACTCAAAACAAGAAAATCAAAAGAAAATAAATGGTCAAAAAGAGATAAAGGTTTTGAAAAAATTTTTGAAAAAGAAAACAAGAAACACAAGTAGAAGAGCAATAAAACCTCAAAAAGTACCTAATCTAAGCAACAAGATAGTCCGGTAGTTTGTCAATCTCAGAACAATCCCCAGCAACGGCGCCAAAAACTTGGTGCGCGAAATTGAACTCCGCACAACTAAACCGGCAAGTGCACCGGGTCAGCCAAGTAATACCTCAGGTGAGTGAGTCGTATCCCACGGAGATTATCGGATTGAGCAAGTAATGACTATCTTGTAAATCTTAGTCAGGCGATTAGAAAAGATGGTTGTTTGTTAAGAAGCATAAATGAAAAGTAAAGAACGAAATATCATATTAGTTTAAAAGCATTGATGGATAATTAGTTAAGGCTTCGGAGATTCATTCAATGGCAACCGTAATTGACTAACTCATGTAGCATCCTCATCAAGTTAGTCTCTTCTAAACTATAGCAGTCCACCATATCTGAGCAACTCATGTAGAATCCTCATCAAGTAAACTCATGGCTTCCCACCATAGTCAAAGGTGAAGACCTAAGCAATCCACTCCCCTTCACGATCCTACTCAAAACGCCACAAACAAGGTCGGATCTTCCGGATCAGGGAACGCTACTTCTCATGCTCTAGCCTTAATGCCACAGAAACCTTAATAACCCATGCTCAACGGGATTATATGTCACATATCCAAAGTCGCCCATGCACGCTCTTGGAATCCGCAGTGCATTCTCTAGCTTGTGGTTCAATGCTATCCGGGCAGGACTCACACGGAACCCATGTAAAACAAGGATGATTGTCATGGGTCATCCTCAATTCATGAGATGAAGAACGAAAATGTATAAGATAATGGAATCAAACGTGTATTAAAATAGAATAGTAATATTATTAATCCATGAGAATCAGCAGAGCTCCTAACCCTAACTTAGGAGGTTTAGTTGCTCATGCTTTACAGAAAGTAAAATGTGAAAAGGTAAAGATGAGGTAGAAGATCCTAAACATGGGTGATTTTCTCCTTTAAATACTAATCTAATGACTGAGAAGTACAAAAAGTATGACAGACTGGACTAGAGGTGCGAAAATCCATCCTTGGGCCTACTTTGGTTGAGTACTTGGGCTGAGCTTGGCGTCCAACCTTGAGGAATGGGCGTTGAACGCCCATTAGGGGGTGAGTGGCGCTGTCTTGTGTCTTGGTGGGTGTTGAACGCCCCAAAGGGGGTGGTTATTCGGCGTTCAACGCTGCCTTGTCTCCTTGGGGAGTTGAACGCCAGCCAGGGGGTAGCTCCTTGGCGTTCAATGCCCAGTATGAGCAGGCTCCTTTGAAGACAAGTATAAACCATTATATATTGCTGGAAAGCTCTGAAATTTATCTTTCTAATGCCATTGAGAATGCATCATTTAGACCTTTGTCGCTCAAGAAATTCTTGTTTGAGTGCATGGAGGTCAGATTCTGATAGCATCTGCTATGCTTTTCTTGCCTCTGAATCAGACTTTGCCAAAGCTCTTCAATTTCAGCCAGAAATTACCTGAAATCATCATAAAACACAATAACTCAAAGTAGAATCCAAAAATATAAATTTTGCACTAAAACCTATGAAAATATAATGAAACAACTTACTACAGCTAAAGAGAAATAAGACAATAGAGCGGCAATAGCTCCAGTTGTGTTTTCCAACGACCAGAACAATGACAAGGAGCCCGACAACGACGAAGCAGCAACAATAGTGGCAGATCAACTCCTTCCACAGCTTTTTCACACATGCAGCAGTGACAGCTTCCTCTAATGACCGCCCAAGTAGTGACAACGATGACAAAAATAACGGCAGCGGTGGCATCACAGTGACTACCCACCACTTTCGCATTTCCTTTATCTTTGTGGGCTATCTCACTCTCGGCGTGTCCTAACGGCGATGAAGGCACAACGGCGACACGAGCTTTGGCGATGGCGGCTTAGTGGCGAGATCTCCCTCTTGCGATAGTGGCCCAGCTCTAGTGACGATGGTGCATGGCAAGACAGCGTCCTTCTCCTCATCCCTTGCGCATCTTTGTTGACCTCCTTGTTAGTTCCCGCTCTCCTTGATGGCAACACTGGTGACAACGACAGCAGTGACAGATTCATGGCGGTGGAATGAGTTGGATAGCGGCTAGGCGCGACACCTCCCTCTCTCTCTTCCTCTGCGTGGGTGTGTTGTGTTGTTGTGTGTGTGTGTGCTGTGGGTGTGAGGGATGAGGTGAGTGACGGCTAGGGTTTGTGAGAGAGTGTGAGTGTGTTGTGTTAGGATTAGGGGTAGTGTAAGTTAGGGTTTGTTTTTAGGGGGTTTTGGGGTTTGGTAGAGTAAGAATTTTAATAAATAAAAGGGTAGAGTAATAATTTAAAACCAAATTAAATACAAAATAATTATCTTTGAAATAACATTTAATTATCAACTTGTAAATTATTTTCAAATAAATACTAATTCAATAAAAATTGGAGATAATCAAATTAATTCTCCTTTATTTATAAAATAAGGTTCAAAGTCTAAATATTCAAAATATATCATACAAAATTCTCATTATCTTTCAATTACTAAAGCTTCAAATCATAAATAAGAAAATCTCCGATTACTATGAAATTATATGCGTACTAAATGATTTAAAACTGAAAACCTCATAACTGAGATTTAATCACCTTTTAATAAGATAATTTTTTAAAAGTATAAATCATAAATAAATATCAATAAATCTCAGTTCGCTCATAATTTAATTTCTAAAATCTGGAGTCTTACAGAGGATAACAACTTTTATTTGAATTAACTAAGAATAAAAATACAAATAACAACTAAGATTAGAATTGTTACCTTTTATTGATCCAATATGAAATTCTAGGCATGGATGTACTTATCTCTAAAATCTTCTTATAGCAATGTGAGGAACCACTTCCAATGTTCTTTTGTGTCACTATCAATCACAGGATATGCAGTCACATAAAAGTGATTATTAGTGTCTTGACGAATGGTGGATAGTAGTTGGTCTCTGAAACACCCCTTTAAGAAACAACCATCAAGACCAATCCGCTTTCTACAACCAAACTTAAATCCTCTTTTACACACATCGAGGCATATATGTAGTTTGTCAAACAACAGGAAGATTGGGGTATTGGAGTCACATCCAATAAGGCTCTACTTCTCGGATTACTCTTCAAAAATTCATGTAAGTAGTCCCACAGCTGACTGTATTAGACTCTTTCATTACCAACTACACGATCTCTTGCCTCTTTAAGAGTTTTGTAAACCATCTTACCATTCACCACCACATTGTAATCAATTTCTATGTGGTCATAAGCCTTACTGAGTGTCATGTGGGGTTGGATTTGTAGCCTCTGTTCCAGCTTATTTACAACCCACTTCTGATCCGCCATGTTACTCTCGAATTCTTTTTCACATGTTTAGGAATGTACATTTTTATTTGGAAGCTTCTGACTGAGAATTCCAAGCGCATTATATGAGCTAGGGACAAAGTGGACTCTTTGAAGCCTCGTTAGTATCTGTAACACCAGTAACAACGCTCTCCCGCTACTTCCATTGGTAGTTTCGTCTTATCCCCAACACCATTTACATCTTCTTCATCATTGTTAAAATCTCCAATAGCAGCTTCTTCATCATTATTATCATCACCAATGGTAGCTTTTTCGTCATTGTTATCTTTTTTATCATTGTACTGATGAACCACTATTTTATAGTTTATTTTATACTGAATTGAGTGGATTATGTCAACTATTCTCACACTTATTCATGAAAAATGCATGTTTTTTAGTTTCCTTCCTAATTTTGTGCTATGATTGAAAACATGCTTCTTTGGCCTTAAAATTGCTAATTTTAATCCTCTTTCATTACCATTCGATGTCGTGATATGTGTGTTAAGTGTTTTCAGGTTTTACAGGGCAAGAATGACTTAGAGGATGAAAATAAAGCATGCAAAAGTGGAAGGAACACAAGAAATTGAAGTTTTGGGAAGCTGGCCTCGATGTGCATGCATGGACGACGCGTACGCGTGATCAGTGCAGCAGGCAAGCGACGCGTACGCGTGGACGATGCGTACGCATGACCAGGAATTCGTTCAGCGACGCGTACGCGTGACGAGCGTCACGTGCTGCAATTAACAGAATTCGCTGGGGGCAATTTTTGGGCTGCTTTTAACCCAGTTTCAGGCCCGAAAATATAGATTAGAGGCTGCAGAGTGGAGCTGGAAAAAGGGGCTGACACTTTTATTCACACAATTTTAGGTTTTAGATGTAGGTTTCTAGAGAGAGAGGCTCTCTCCTTTCTCTAGGTTTTAGGGTTTTTAGTTTTGTTCCTTCTCAAATTCAGATTTCTACCTTACTTTAATTTAGTTTCTCTTCAACTTTTATTTATTCTAGTACTTTAGTTTATCTATTTCTCTCGTTGATTTCTCTATGTTGCCAATTTAGTTTATGAATTCTTCTTGTTTCCTTTAATCCATATTAATGCAATTTATGTTTACATGTTTATGATTGCTTTCTTTAATTTGTTGTTATTGTTTCCTCTTGCAATTGTTAGTCTTAGATTTTGCTATGTCTTGTTAGTTTTCTATGTTTTTATTTTATGCCTTCCAAGTGTTTGATAAATTGGTTGGTTGGATTTTAAATTAGATTTTTATGTTCTTGACTTGGATTGATTAATTAGAAACTCTTGAGTTATCAACAGTCTTTTGTTGATTGGTGATTAAAAGTTGCTAGTTGGCTTGAGCTTCACTAACTCTAGTCTTTGATTAGGACTTGTGAACTCAAGTTTATTTGCTCACTTGACTTTCCTTCATTTGTTAGAGGTTAACTAAGTGAGAGTAATTTGCAATTACTATCACAATTGACAATGATGATGAGGATAGGAATTTCGATTCTTAACCCTTGCTAGGACTTTTCCTAGTTGTTAGTTATTTTCTTGTTATTTACATTCCTTGCTTATTAAACTCAAAACCCAAAAAGATACAATCAGACAACCCATAATAAAAATACTTCCCTGCAATTCCTTGAGAGACGACCTGAGGTTTAAGTACTTCGGTTAATTTTATTGGGTTTTGTAACACCCTACCACACTGATCTTTACGCTTAAGTCATAAAATAGAGGTGGTGTGGTATTACGACCTCTAAAATAAAATGTATATATATAATAGCAGAAGAATTATAATATACTAGGAGCCTTGAAGAATAGAGGAAATAAAAATCGCAAAATAAAAATGCAACGCTCAAGAAACGAGTTAACTTACGTGCTAAGAAAACCATAATTATTAAACATAAGATAACAGAAGTAGGAATAGAGTGCCAAAGATACAAAATAACAAGCTCCTAACTCAGTCTGCAAAGTCAAGACTGGCTGGAGAATATTTACACATATATACATACATATCCAAAACCCAAAATTTCATATACACAGTCCTACCTCTTCATAAACCTCTAAGAGGATCCAAAAAAATAAGTTATGCGGAGAGAAAACTAAGTACATATATATACATCACTGTACAGCAAAACTACCCAGTAACCACTCCGCTTCAAGAGTCCAGACGCCTAACGAGATGCCTCTCGACCTACATCTAAAAAACAACAACATAGTATGGAATGAGAATCGGAGGTTCTCAGTATGGTAAAGGTGCCACACACATAATATATAAGGTCCTGGGAATGCCAGAGGCAATCCTAGAACGCCGACACTCAGATTATAGAGCTTAAAGTATTAAACAGGAGCCATAAAAGGTGGTTTTCTAAGAATATTTAAACCTAACTTAACTTAACCTTAAATCCAAGTCCCAACTGCCATTCCTCCATACCTCCAACTCCATCATGCATTTTCACAGACAAATAGACAGATAAAGGCAAGCACAAGAAGGTTACAAATACTGTAGGTAACAAATACACATTTAGCATGGCAAGTACATATAGGCACACCCAATTAAAGCACAAGCAAGTAATTCAAGTAATATGCATATGATGCATGCCTGTCCTATGGCTGATGAGGCTCATCTGTCGGTTATCCAGCCAACCCGACAAGTCTGAATTGAACTTAGACTGTCCCTCGACGTGCATCCCCAAGAGTCTATGCATAGATTTTTCTCAACTAATCGATATTGCTCAATGGGGGTAACATTCCCGGGAATTTATATAGTGCCCGATCACACTTACGTCGTAGGGTCAACAGAGTATCAAGTTTTCAACCTGGTACACATGGTGGCAAGCTACGGTACTTTATCCAGGGAATCTCGTATCTCAGATCATTCAAATTCATAAGCCATATAAATAATTCAATTATAATTCATCAACATTCACATCATTTTCAATCACATCTTATTCATCATCATACATCAATCATATTCTATTCTTATCCTTTATTATCACACCTCCCATTCCGTCCATCAATAGTTCCAATTCAAAACATAATTCATTCTTTTCTAAATGAATCAAACTTAAAACATACTCATTTTCTTAATAACTCAAAATCAAACCATATAACCTTTGAATCTAAATCTTTCTAAATAATCATCTAAACAAAATCTCTAACTTTTATAAAATTTCGACAGCATCTCCTCTAAAACTCGGACTTCGCCACCCTTTTCGGGTCCAAACCTGCATTCTTTTCAATTCAACATAACCTTCCTCATCATCATAACAATCACCATAATAAATCTACCTCATATCAACAATTATCATACAATATTTAAATACATCAATCAAAATTCAACCAAGAATCATAGTGCATAAATCCAAGGCTTTTAACACAAAATACCCTTTCTCATTATCATAACAACCTCTACAATAGTTATACCTCAAATCAATAATTCACCAAATCAACAATTAATCAACAAGCACCAAACCAACCATGTTCATCAACAAGATACTAAGTATCAAATATACACATGCAATCCAACTTATCCTATGGTCATCTAGCCTAAGTTTTCACAGAACATTATATATTAAATGCAAGAAACCTAAACCATACCTTAGCCGATTCCCAAGTATTATTCCAAGACAATTTTCCTAAAAGAACACAGCCCTCAAAACCTCAACTAATCCACTTCCTCCAAGTTCCAGTATTCACAATTTCGAGCTCCAATTATTTATTTTCAACCTAATACACATTCATAACACATATATATCCAATTTAATACTCAAAGCTCAAATTCAATGAAATTAAAATAGAATTATCATATCCTCACCTTACCCAAGTTTCACATAAACAAGAGTGAACGTTTTCCTCAAGCTAATTGGATCCTAAAACATCAAAGAGCAAAGAAATTCAATACCTCCACTTAAATTAGTGAAAATTGGGGGAAAAGAGTGGCTGAGAGTGTTTAGTAGCTTACCAATGAAATTGTTCCAGTAGAAACATAGAGCTCAATGCGGTGATCGCGTGGCCGCAAATGGTGCGACAATCGGAGCTCGGACGGAGGAGCTACGGCGAGTTGAAGTTTGCCATAAGGGTTCGGCACTCCTTTTCTTCCCTGGAGCTTTTAGCGCTGTTTATGCTGAATGGGAGAAAGGAGATGGCTTCGGTTCTTTTTAAGTGCTGGGCCGGTTGGGCCCACGGGCTCGATTTGGGTCTGGTTCAACCGGTTCGGCCCATTTGGTCCAATCTTGGACCGATTTCTTCGAAATTAGTGTCAAAATTCTCGTTTCGGTGAGCTCTATCCTAATTTAATATAATATTCACATTTCTAATCTTCTTTATTAAAAACTAATTTATTGACTAATTATCTACTAATTTATCGGGGTTTACAGGTTTGTATTTGTGATAAACAATTTAAACATTGACCGAGGGTAATTTGTTGGTTTAGAACTATACTTGCAACGCGACATTTTTGTGAAAATCTTTACCGACATTTTTTCTCCGTCATGTACTCATTGGTAGCTTTTTCTTTCTTATTCTTCTTCTCTTCCTAGGCTTCTTTACCTTTTCCAACCCATGTTCTCAGTCACACGTAACTATTCTCAGATTACTCTTAATGTATCTAGTCCTTATCCCTTCATAAATCACATGATCTTTCAATGCATTCTTGAATGACTCAAAGGCTGCAAACTCCATTCCTAACTGAAACCAGACCTGACCAAATTCGGCCTCCTCATTGAATTGTGGCCATTCATATTTGTCACATTCATCCTCTAAGCTCTCTGGTGTTAACAATGTTTCAGACTCTTAATCAAAGATAGGGTCCTCCTCTTTTTTCTTATGCCCTTCATTATCTTTATTTTCCCCTTCATTATGTGTGCCACCTGAAATTTGATCCACCTGCTTCAGGCTCAACAATTTTTAGCTCTCCAGAATTGGGCATGGCAACTTTTGTTGCTACACATTTGGGCCTTGCATCAACAAGTTTAGGCACAACAGTTTTTAGTGCTCTAGAATTGGGCTTTATAGTCCTTGGTGTTGCACATTTTGGCACCGTAGATTCTGACCCACCCCTATAGGTCATATCAAATTTTGCTCTTCTAATATTATTGGGTCTACTAGAACTTTCTTTAATATAAGCCTTTTTTTGTTTGCTTTGGATCCCTATTTTTTTTTGTGTGCGAGTTTTTACCTTCTTTTTAGACAACAACTTTCTCTCTGTTTTCTTTTGCATCTTCCTTTTCTCAATTATACAATCCTCTTTACTTTCATCCTCTATTTCTGGTGGAAGTGGTTTATATGGCTTGTCCTCTGTGCTTTCATACCCGTAATCACTAGAGTCATTATTACCTTCATCTATATCAATCTTAAACTCAAATTTTGAGTCATCAATAGAGTGTCCATTATTGGATGATCAAAGTATAAGTGAAATTCCTCAGTTTTCTTGTTCTTCTGTTTATTCTCTCGCAGCTCATTTATCTCCTTATCTCCATTAATTGGGTGTAATTTGGACTCAAAGTCAAAAGTAGCAGGATCAAATCAATATATTATCTTATAATCATTGTATCCTAATCTTTTGAAAAGAGTTTGAAATCAAAGAAGCAAATAAGGTCAATGTCTATCTTCGGGAACCTTTCAACCTTCCCATCAATGAATAGCATCACATGTTTGTCATTCCTTACAATATGGCCTCCACGTTGGAATACAGGAGCCACTATATCCTCCATCTAAAATGAGACTTTTCAAAAAAGAAAATTTTAATAAAGTCCAAACTAGAAGCAACAAAGGAAAACAAACACAATTTTCACTTTTATAAATTATTTTGTTGATTAACTACTCTAAAAAGAAAAAAAACTAATCAATCCCGATGAAGATAACATGTTATAGAATAACAACAGAGAATTGAGCTTTATCTATGGTAGCATAATAAACACTAATCAAACAAATATACTACACAAACATATAATAAACACCTTGTAAATGCTAAATGTATTTTGAAGTGATCAAAAGATTCTCTATTTTACTAGATTACCTTGGCCAAGGTGAGTAAGACGTGGTTACCAACCAAGCATTCCCCCTATTCTACTTGTCTACGTCACCGGTAACGGTTCAACCAACAAATGTTACGTTTATGGATAGGAGAGTAATGACGAATTGGAATTGGGTCAAATTGGGTGTTGGGAGTGAAGTAGGAGATGATGTGGGAGATGTTGGAAAGAGTTAGGGCAATTTTCTATAAAAAGAAGAGACTTTATGTAAGGCCTGGAAAAATATTAACGAGTTAACCATATAATTAAAATTTAGTTAAGAGAGTTTAAATCGCTCAATCTGGGTTAAAAATTTAAATTTTATAATTTAAAAATTTACAGATAAAATTTGAACTCAGAAAATTATTTGGAACACGAAAATATAATTATTTAGGAAAAAATGCGTACCAACGTTATAATTAACTGTACACACTTAGGACTTTCTGGGACTACGTATTAGAAAAATAAAAGTGTAAAAATGACTAGAAAAATATTTAGAATACAAATAGGAATACTTATTTTTAAAAATTTGGCCCTAAATAGGGCCAACGGGCGAAAGGACAAAAATGTCCTTTGCTTATGAGAGCCACAAACATGACCTGATTCCAATTTCAATTCATTTCACCCTTAAGAGAGAGAGAGAGCACAAGATTGAGAGGAGAAGAGAAAGAACCCAACCCTAATTTCATGATTCACCATCTCATTCAAATCCGATTTTCTCACAAATCGGAGCTCCAATCGACAATCCATTTATGGCTACTCGTTGCTCTCAACTTTCTCTACGTTTCTATACCACTTTTGCAGTGAGTAATCATGAGAATCCTACCCCATTTGTACATTTCTTGCTAATTTTTTGTTTTTGGATATGTGATTTTTGAAATTGGTGATTTTGATGTTTTAGGAGATGCTCAAACTCAATTTCTTGCAGGGTTTTGACCCATGTTTGTATAGGATAAGGTANNTTATGCGAAAACCTAATGTAAAAATTATGTAATTTGGATGTAATTAGATTAAATAGAGTTGTTTGAAAACGTGGCTTGGTTGGTGTTGAGTGAAGCTTGGACATTGGGGATTGAATTAGTCGGAGAGAGACTCAAGAAGTTGGAACTGCCATCAATGCAGGTATGGGTTTCGCTTTTGGATAATCACTATATAATGTTATGTGAAACCCTTGGTTAGTTGACTTTAAGATATTGATGAATTGGTGTTGTTGATAATAATGGCTTAGTATGAATATATGACATTGGATGATTGTTAAATGTTAAATGAAAATGGCCAAAGGTCTTGATTTAGTGAGTTTCTAATGCTTAATGTGTGTGTGTGTGTGTGTGTGTGTGTGTGTGAGTGTGTGTGTCGAATGTGAATATTGGGATGGTATAATTGTTGATGGTATGTTTGCCAATTATTAAGAATGAGACTTGTGATGGTCATTGATTTAATTTGTTGAAGATAATATTGGTGAAGGCTAATTGCCTAAGTTGTTGGAAATGTACTTTGGTAATGGATGTGTGAACATGTATGTGAGTAATTATTGTTGATTATTGGAAAAATTGTGAGTTTGGTTGAAAAAAAAAGTTACAATTTAAGTGAAAAATTTAGTGTTTGATGAGTTGTTGGGTGTAAAGGATGAATGTGTTTTAGGCTTTGGACTTGGTTGAGGCTATTGGGTAATGTTTTCAAAAAGAAAAGGGTTTTTGAGTAGTGTGAATTTTGAGTATTGCAGAAAATGTGTAATTTGAAAATTTTGGTCAACTTTAGAGGGTTATAAATTGGCACTCGAAACTTGAAAATAACTAAAATTGATCTTGAATTAAAATTAGGAATGACTACTTTAAAGCCGTCAAAGAACGGAGGAAAAACCATTTTTTGATAAAAAATTATGAAAGTTTGAAAATTGATGTTTAGAACTGAATTATGCAGGTTTTGCAGTAGGGAGACCCGAACCTGGTTCCCTGCATAGCACAAGCCATGCGTATGCATCGTGTTGGGACCAAACCAGGTTCCCGCGTATGCATAGGACATGCGTATGCACGATGCCCAATTCTTGCGAGACCCGTTTCAAGTTTCGTGCGTACGCGCAAGCCATGCGTATGCATCATTTCCTATTTTTACTGAAAATGCTGATTTGAATTATTAAGCCTTTTCCGACGAGCTTGTAACCCCCTGTAACCTCCGTATGGAGTCTGAGAACAATTTTTTTAAGCTTTGAATATATTGGGGTGAGTATAATGGATTGAACTAGGTAATTACTGGATGGAAAATTGTTAAACTTGTTATACATGTTGTGGGGATAGTGGTTCATCCCACCCACAGTAAGGACGGCGGCTTGGTCTTGCTCACGGATTGATAAATTATAATTTACTAAATTGATTAAGATTTTGAATCATGATTGAATATGATTATAACTGTGATATGATAACTGAATTGGCAAGGACGTGCGTTTCATCCGGCTTGCATTATTGATTATGCACCTCTGCTTGACAAAGATGGTGGTTCGTCTTGCTTGTTCAGTGCTGCGCTGTGGATGTGGGGATGGTGGTTTTGTCTTGCCTACATTCTCTCTGATTGCAAGGTGAGAATGCACTCTCCTTTGAGAAAGATGGCACTCTCCGTTATTTTATGCGGCACGTCCTATACCTCCAAGAGAAGGCAAGACAGGATTCTCCTTTGATTTATATGGTACCTTGATTATATTTCTCCTAGGGATGCGGAACAGAGAGACAAAGTTCGAGTTAGCCACTGGATGTGTCGGGTATAGCAATATAACCGACAAGTGAGCTCACGGCCAGTAGGACAGACATGCATCATGTGCATCTGTTTGTAATATCTTGGGTGTGCATAATTGTTCTGGTTTGCCTTTTGATATTCTATTAATTACTATCTGTGCTATTTATGGTAATTGCTCTCTAAGTGTGATTGCTTTGTATTGATCATTGTTTATGTTTAATTTCATTAATGAGACTTGGGACTATAATTGATGATGATGACTGTTGAAAATGGATGAGACTTATGGCAGTTTAAATTACCCTTATTTTAGTAGGTTGACCCTGTGTGGATTAGTTAAGACCCTAGACTTGGATTCTTGTGAAGTTGGAGATCAAGATTGCCTAAAGGGTTCATATTTTCTTATGTAGTTTTTATTTGGAATTTTTACTCTATTGGGAACCTTCGAGTTCTCACCCATTATTGCTATTCTATTTTTCAGATATAGGATGCAACGCACCTCGCTGAGTGTGTGGAAGTTTCAGGTGACGAAGCGAAGAGAATTTCTTTTGGAGAGTTTTATTTTGATGTATAAAGATTTTCTCTCCCTTTTGGAAGTATATTGGGTATGACTTTAATTTCTACTTAGAGGCTTTTTATTGGAGAGATAGATGTATATTTTGTACTTTCTCTAGTGATGTATATTTCTAACCGGTCTTTTCTTCGCGGGTCGAGACTAGTAACTATTATGTATATATATTATTATGTATCATCACGTTGAACTCATGATATATTCTACTTTTCTATATAACATTTGTCGCTTTAACGTGTTCGTGTATGATTAACGATTTTTGTTGTTTATTTTCTTCACAGGCTCTTAGTTATGATATTATTCTTCTATAATTATGTATGTATATCTCTTCTAACTGTCGTAGTACCTCACCTGTAACAGCTCAGACCACCCGCTAGTACGATATTGTCCATTTTGGCACACAAGGCCTTACGGTTTTGCCTTTGACGATAGGGATGATAGCCGAAGCCTCCCACGCTCACTCGTCAAAACGTGTCATGCTAGAGAGAGGTGTCCATACCCTTATAAGGCATGCTTCGTTCCCCTCCCCAACCGATGTGGGACCTTACAATCCACCCCCTAAGGGAGCCCAGCACCTTCACTGGCACATCGATCCGGGCTCTGGCTCTGATACCATCTGTAACAGCCCAAACCACCCGCTAGTACGATATTATCCGCTTTGACACACAAGGCCTCACAGTTTTGCCTTTGACGATAGGGATAATAGCCGAAGTCCCCCACACTCACTCGTCAAAACACGTCGTGCTAGGGAGAGGTATCCATACCCTTATAAGGCATGCTTCGTTTTCCTCCCCAACTGATGTGGGACCTTACATCACCACCATTGATTTACGACTTGAGCGTAAAGTTCTGTGTGGTAGGGTATTACACTTTGAGTGTTTAGGTCTTTTCGTGTGTCGTGGTGTGAAGTAGGAAGGGAATCAACAAGACAATATTTCCTCATATCCAAGACATTGCATTTTGTACCTAACAAAATGACATCCTTCACTCTGTTAGCACAGGGATTGATCTGTCCATGTCTCTTTTCGTGGCACTTAACGGCCATGTGTGAGACTTAACGATACACATCAGCAGTAGACGTTAGGGGCAAGCGGACGAGGATTGTGTTGGCTACGACATCTAACGTTGGGGAGATTTGTGTATTTAAAATTTTTAGGGACTAAAGTATTCGGTCCAAAATTTTTCAAGGACTAAGTTGGGGT
>NC_029791.2:36861023-36867089 GCF_000816755.2 Arachis ipaensis
GTAATAAAAAATTAATTGAAGTAGAAATATAATTTTCATTTATAATTTAACCCAAAAATATAAATTTCAAATTTAAAATACAATTTTGGGTTTGGTCGGGTTGACTCGAAGTATGATTCAAACCTAATTCAAAAATCACATCAGGTTAAAATGACAAATTTAAACTCGATAAAATATGTTTTGAGTTTAGATCCAATCTTAAACACCCCAAGTTTATATATTCCACCCAAACTTGAGCATTATTTAGGTTGTGGTTCAAAAAGGTGAGGTTTTATTGAGTTTAAGATTGAGTTAGAGTCTTAAAAACAGATCTGGTAAATATTTAGAATTGAGACTGAAAATTCTCGACTTATGTATTTATAGGGGAGTACATGGTCCGGTCTGTTCCAAAGAATAACTTAGGTCTAAATAATTTTGGTAAACTTTGGCCTAATTTAAGAGTGATCCGATCATTTGAAAAAAAAATCCTATCCAGTCAAACTATTCAACTGGATTTTGGCTAGAGTTCGGTCATCTGTCTCTCTCCAATTAAGGGAGTAGAGACTAGAGAGTAATTAACCAGGATTTAAAAAATTCAATCGATCTTTGACATGTTAAATTGAAAATAATATTTTATAATCATAAATTTTTCGAATTTAGTATAATACTATTATCGTTATTATATAATAAACGTACTGAATATATTGTTTTATCTTTATTCAAAGTAAAATACAAATAGAACCGTTTGAAGTCTATAATATTCTTGAACTATAAGGAAAGAGACCTGAAAAAATAAGAACATATATAACTGTAATAATAGCATGCTAGTTTTACACTAAACTTTATATCAAAAGGCTAATGAAAATTTATCGACAACTTAGTATTTTACTAACCTCACATACGATGCTGTGCTCCTTGTTACACATTTTATTTCAAGTTTGAAGGTATAGTTATAAATAAATTAGTTATACCTACAGTAAATATTTTTACAAAAGTATAATCATAACATGTTATTAAAATGAAAATACTATTTTTCTTACCTAAATATTATTAAAAACTTCTTTGAACACGACATTTGTTGTTGATGACTTTGGATTGCCGGCTTTATCCAGAATTAGAACCTTGAGGCCATTACGATTCTTGCTTGACAAAGCAACGTAAAGTTGTCCATGGATGAATACTGATTTTGGCAAATAAATCTCTACATGTGATAATGATTGACCATGACTCTTGTTGATGGTCATTGCAAAGCACACTGTTAATGAAAATTATCTCTGTTGGAACTTAAATGGCAATCCTAAATCTGAAGGGATCAAGTTCATTCTTGAAATATACACTTTGTCACTAATATTTTTATCGGTCACTACCGTCATTCCAATTACGTTGTCGTCAAGTTCGTTAACTATTAACCTTGTCTCATTGCATAAACTTAAAGTCTCATATATGTTTCACAGTAGCATTACAGCAACTCCTAGCTTTAAAGTAAACTTGTGGTTGGGTAGTTCCAAACATTTGACTTCATTTAGAACTCTAATGTGAACCACTCTTATTGTACATCTTTATTCTCATTAGCTTGACATGTTGTGTCAGAACTTAAATACTCATTTTTCATCTCTGAAAAGATTGTCAAGACGAAATAGTTTACCTTCTCGACACTCTCAAGCGTGGGTGCAAAAATTATCCTACTTTGAAAATACCTATAATCTGTATATTTTGAAACAAATTTGGATATGCAAAGTCTACCAAATGAGAGAGAAGGTCACAGTAGTTATAATCAGTAGATTATCTGGAATTTCAACTTCTGACTCATCACTAACAGCAAAACCAATATTTTCATTTCCAATATCAAGCATCTAATTAGTAAATCTCTTCATTTCACCATCATGTTGACCCGAATAAGACATTAGAAGCCTCATGTTCGTATGCAGCTTAAGAACCTTACAGAACAATCACAGATAGGATGAGTTAATAGCTGATGATAATATATCGTGTCTACTTCCTTTCGGAATCACCAGAAGTATCTGTCTGAAATCACCTCCTAAAACCACAACCTTACCACCAAATGGTTGATGTATCTTATATTGATCAGTAACTGACATAAGATCCCTAAACGTCCGATCAAGTTCTTCAAAGCACATTTTATTGAACATTGGAACTTCATCCCAAATTATTAAGCTATTTTGGATGAGTAGCTCAACCTTCAAACTGCCATGCTTGATGTTGCAAGTAGATTCATCAGTATTTATAATGGGTACTGGAAGTCTAGAATGAGCCGTTTTGCCACCAGGTAGGAGTAAAGATGCAAATCTACTAGATACGACAGTTAAAATAATATTTCCTGTAGGCCAAAAAGCAGAAGAAAGTTCATTCCAAATAAATGTCTTACCACACCCACCATGCCCATAAACGAAGTAAAAACCACCAGAGTCTACAATAACAACATTGAGTATCTCATCGAATACTAACCTTTGTTCATTAGTCATCTTTTGTTCTGTATATAAGTTTTTATAAGTCAACTCATTTGTGTCATATGCTAACTCCTCCTCTATTAGCTTATTCTGAAAAAAGTGAACATCAGATAGCTCAGGATATGGCATTGATTGATAGTCTCTTAAACATCTCGCATTGCTATTGAGTATCTTCCCAATCTCAATAAGGCAGAGGTTTTTTAATTCGTCATCAGTCATGTCCTAACAAAAGCACACGATGGTTTTATGAATATTTAATAAGTAATTCCAAAATAAAATTTATTAATATTATTAAATAAAAGTAATAAGAGAATACAATCTTGATATAAAAAAAGGGAAAAAAAATATTAAGGATGATTCTAAATAAAAAATTAGATGAGGGACGGTTTTGATTCTGGCGAAAAACTTTTGGGACCAAAACCATACTTAACCCTAAAAAAAAGACATAGTGAAATACCTTGATTTTTCAATACTTTCCTCCTCTCATATAGTATCCCGTCAGAAGATAATGTCCAAGTTACATTTCAAACATGATATGGTTTGCGAACGCTATTAGATATCAGTAGCATCATAAATAGTTTTCTCAATTGATGACCAAATGCAAGTTCAACTACCTTATTAATAGGTGCAATGAATTTTCTATCGTCACACAGTAGTTTCATGGAATAGCAAGCATCTTGGAAGCTAGAATATGTAATCCCATTAACTGTTCTAATAGACTCACGTGTTGTGCAACCTCTCTGAACAGTTAACAAAATTCTCATGTAGTAGATTTCACATGTACCATTAACTATCCTAATACACGATATATCTGGTCAGTCTTCAATCTTTAACTTTCTTGAATTATTAACTCTGCCAATCTCTTGCCAACTCGAGTTACATGTCATTGTGATGAAGAGGTCTGGATATCCATATTTCTTACAAATTGCCATAGCATCTTGATAGTTATTAAACACGTATATCATGCCACTAATGAAGGATTCGGGTAGCATCTTTAATCCCCTTGTATATATCACTCTTCAACTTATCTTAGTTGTTTCGATAGTAGGTCAGCCTTTTTGCTTCAATCATGAAAAAGTAATCAACCAAGAATTGTTGAAATAGTCTTCCACCATTGATGATAGTTGCATACTGGATCCTTCTTTCCTGTATTATTTGATCTGCTCTAGATATTGTATCTTGTAAGAGATAAGGTGGACGTTGTAAAAATGGCAATTGTACCTTCCCTCGCATACAACATATTGAGAACTCAATATTGGATCCTATTTTGGACTTCTATGATCTCTCCTTATACCACATCATAACATCGCAATGTTGACAAAAAATTTTGGATCACCAATGTCTATCACATGTAATAGTTACCAAGCTAGTAAATTCTGTTTCAGTTATATCTGCAACAAATATGTTATATAAAAATATACATTTCCTTCACCATGTGAAGTATAAAAATAATATCTACAAAAAATTATCGATGACTGCAATCTATTTAAAAAGATGAGATCATATAATACAATTTTATTGTACCAAGATCAAGGTTTAAGTTTTATATGCACAGTAATCAAATAATAAGAATTACAATAAATCAATGTTCAAATACAAAAAATATAATATATAACCATATCTTTGTCAGAATTTTAAAAATTTGTACACTAATCGATAATTCTTTTTTACAAAAAGCATAACAATAGTAAATAATAAAGTGTTAATATTGCTACTTCTTAAATTATCTATATTCTCAGTAATATCGAATAGGGTTAAGTATAGTTTTGGTCCCAAAAGTTTTGCGCCAGAATCGAAACCGTCCCTCTTCTAATTTTTGATTTAAAATCGTCCTTAACGTTTTTTTTCGTATTAAAATCGTCCTTTTTAAGAAAACGCGTGTTGGGGGGAGGGGGAAGAAAACGCCGACCCTCTCCCCTCCTTCTCTTCTTCTCTGTCTCAGATCTCCTCGAACGCCGTGACCTCGTCGTCGCCGCCGCCTCCTCCAGAACTCTGATGATGATGACGATGAAAGGGGAAAGGAAGCCGCCGTCCTGCCGCCGCAGTCTTGCCGTCCCGCCGCTGCAGCCGCTGCCTCTCTCTTGTCCAGATCAACCGTGACCCTCTCCCCTCCTTCTCTTCTTCCCTGTCTCGGATCTCCTCGAACCAGAGCTCACCGCCGGCGAGCCTCTCCTGCTTCACCATGGTGCAGCAACGTGGAGCCTCCTCTGCTTCACCACCATGCAGCAACGTGGAGTTTCCTCTATTTCACCACCGCCAGCAAGCCTCCCTGCTTTCCCTCCCTCAGTCCCTGTCGCAGAAGGAATCAGAGTACCACTACCTGTTACCCTCCCTTCAGCCCCTTGATTTGATTCTGGGTTAGTTTAGTTGGATTTTAATTTTTTGTTAGTTGATTTTAGGTTATTGAATTGCTGAAAGTTGCTGCTGAATTGTTGTTGTTGTTGTTGAATTAGCTTAGGTTATTGAACTTCTGTTAATGGTTAATTGTATACAAGATTCATGGTTGTTGTTGTTCTTCTGCATCTGATTGTTGTTGTTTCATTATTTTTTGCTTCTGCTGTTCTTTCGCTTCTGGTTGAGCTTGTTGTTATCCATTGTTGTTATCCATTGTTGTTCTTCTGCGTTTGTGCATCTGCTTCTGGTTAATGTTGAGGAAGAGTTTTGAGTTTGTTTTTCTGAGTTTGAGTTCTGGATCTGAGATCTGGGTTCTGATGAGGATAACGATGATGATGTTGATTTTCTGAGTTTTGGTTGGTGTGGTGGTGGTGGTGGTGATGGAGTGGCAGTGGGTGGAGGGTGGTGTTGGTGTTGGTGTTGGTGTTGGTGTTGGTGGTGGTGGTGGTGGTGGTGGTGTTGGTGCTGGTTGTGGCGGTGGTGTTGATGTTGGTGGTGGTGGTAGTGGAGGATGTAAGACCCGGTTAATTAATGGCTAATTAACCCATAAATGAGAATTTATTCTAGAAAGCCAAAAATGTTATTTTTATGGCTAAATGTGATAGAGGAAATTGAGACGAGAATTTCGATACCAATTTTATAGAAATCGGACCAAGATTGGACCGAACGGGCCAAACCGGACCAACCGGACCCAAAGTGGGCCCTTGGCCCAACTAAACTAAACCAAAACCCTAGTTTTCAGCACTCTCCCTCCTCATTTGAGACACTAAACACGCTGAAATGGAGGTCATGGAGGGAAGAACACTCTCTCAAGTTCTATCTCTCACTTGATCTTCAAACCACCATAACTTTTGATCTAGAGCTCCGATTGTCGCTCCGTTTGCGGCCACGCGTTCACCGCGGAGAGCTCTACAAAACCCATACAATTAATCTTGAGGTAAGCCACGTTTTACTGTTCGAAATTCCAGCCCTTGATTTCGAGTTTCATGAGTAAAAATGTTGAGATTTTGGGTTCTTTGATGTTATATGACCCAACTCTCTTGAAGGAGAAGGTTAATCTTGTCTCCTTGGACCTTGGGTGTGGTAAGATTCTCAACCCTAGTATAATTTGTTGTTCTATGATGTTTGGGTATTGAGATGTTGTGTATGGGTATGATGATTGTGGCTTAGGTTGTGTATATGTAAATATTGGAGCTTGATTGGTGATTTTGGAAAGCTTGGAAGA